>NW_023659938.1:0-20291 GCF_015228065.2 Penaeus monodon | reverse complement strand
TGGGGGGGGGGGGGGAAACCGGGGGATAAAACTTTGTTTTGCCCTTTTTAAAAGCTGTACTTGCGATGACAAGCTGGTGTCCCCCCGTTTTGTCCCTATGAAAAGTTAGGGGAAAATAACTTTTGTAAAAAAAGGAAAACTTTTTTGTATTTATTTCGTGCCTGCCTCGCCATTTGGGGTTTCCCCTCCCTGGGTTCGGGGAGCTGTGGTGCTCGGTCTTTTTGGAACTTTTCAGGGTTTTCAACCCTGGGATAGCCGCCGGCCAGCATGCCTTGTGTTGGGGGCAGAGAGACGGGGCGGTCCGAAACAATATAATGTGTTTGAAAAAAATTTTATTTCCTCTCTCTCTCTCTAGTATATTGACTATATTATACAATTTATATATCACAGTATATATACTATCTATATATGCATAATATATATATATATATATATATTTTATATAATTTATATATTATATATATATATATACTACATATATACTAAACAGAATTTTTTTTTATTACTATGTTGAGTTATAGATAGATAGATAATAGTTTCATAAATACGTATATATATGTACAACACACACACACATAAATATCATATAACATATGTATGTTTTTATATATAGAAGATAGAAATTTTTTTTTCATGTAATATATAGATATAGATAGAAATAATTAGATAATAATTTATAATATCAATTAATTATTATATATATATTAATATTATGTATTTCTATAATTTATATCTATCTGTCGTCAGTTATCTATATATACTATATCTTCTGTCTATCAGTGTTCTATTAACATATACTATTATCTATCTATTATCTATATGTTGGGGGGTGTGTGTGTGTTGTGTGTGTGGTGTGTGTGTGTGTGTGTGTGTGTGTGTGTGTGGCGTGCGTGCTGCGTGGCGCGCGCGGCGTGCGTGCGTGCGTGCGCGCGCGCGTGCGTGCGTGCGTGGTGCGTGTGTGTGCGTGTGTGTGTGTGTGCGCGGGGTGTGTGTGTGAATATATACACTTATATGTCAAATCTATCTACTATCATATCTATATCTATAAATCTTTCTATATATCTATATATATGGTGTGTGTGTGTGTGCGTGTGGTGTGTGTGTGTGTGTGTGTGTGTGGTGGTGTGTGTGTTGTGTGTGTGTGTGTGTGTGTGTGTGGTTGTGCATGTATGTGTTTTTTTTATGTATATCATATATACAGATAGATAGATAGATAGACAGATAGATAGAGAGAGAGAAGAGAGAGAGAGAAAGAGGGAGGGGGGGAGGAGGGAGGGAGGGAGGGGGAGAGGAGAGAGAGAGAGAGAGAGAGAGAGAGAGGGAGAGAGAGAGAGAGAGAGAGAGAGAGAAGACTTTAAAATAAATGGGTACCCATCACAGTTGTTTGAAAAAAATAACTAAAACATTTCTGTGTATGAAATTCTCCAACAAAGTATCTGACTGCCCAAGAGACCATAAGCATGTAAAACCATATTGGGTGTTTTAAAGCTATGAAATCAGGAAACAATTAGAAATACTCTGTGAAATAATTACCCCAGATTAATTTTTTTCAGTAAAAATTTACACTCTAGCAAAGTTCTGAAACAACCTATGAACTTGGGTTCTGACTTGTGTTTAATGGGGTATTTTTATTTACCTGTCCTAGCTGCCAAGCTACCTTTGATCAACCTCACGATACAAAGTCACCACATCTTCGAACCAAAGGGAAGTCTTCAGGACGGGCCCTCCCGCAAAGCAACCATCCTTCTCGACAATAAGAGAGCATTCACTTAAACACTCACCCCTCCTAATCATATTTTAGTATTTTTCCTCTTATTCCTGCCGTAAGACCTCATCACCTCAGAATCCCTCCTGTTAAAAAGATGAAAGCAGAACTCACCCATTAGACTACCCTCGCCATAAACACCTCTTTCGTTAGTTAGCATCCTTTTTTTGTACATCACAAGTATATATGTTTTATGAATTATGATTTGTATAATTCTTTTTACTGTGTTCATTTTTGTTTTTTTTATTTACTTTAATTATTGTGTTTACATTTTTGATTATGAAATTTTGTAAAACCGAACCATATCTTTAATTAAACTGTCAAAACGCCCTTACTGGTTTGCGTTTGCAGCTTTGGGAATGCATGCTTGCGTATCCTTCATATTTTGGCAAAATAAAAAAATATGAAATTCTTCACGGCCTTTTAAAACCCCCCTTTCGTGTTGTCATTCGACGCTTGAGAGGCAAACCTATTATGAATACTTAAAAAAAATGTGGAAAGAGGGCACTAAACACCTTCGGGAGGACTGAGAATCTTTTTTCCCCCAGAGAAGCTAGAAGACATCCAATTTCCAATCTTTATAAAGACTTCGTGTGATCCCGCACTTTTTAACATCCAGGTTCAAAAACCCTTTTTTCTGGTACACTTAAATATATCTTTTCCTGGTGTTTTCAACCCCTTACCCGGAATTACTAACAAATGAGAAAAGAGACGCTATCAGCAAGAAACTCAGTAAAAGTTTTCCTTTTTGGAATCCACACTTCTCTATTGTTTCATTGTATCTCAGTTGATTAATAGTAAGGTGGAAAAGATTAATAGTAAGGGGGGAAACATGATCAATATAGGGGGATAACAAACTTCGAAAAGACACTGTAAAAACAAAAACCGTTAAACCTGGGATTGATGTAAAGAAAAAAAAGGAAAAAAAAAAGGATGCTCATGCCTCGATTTTTCCCTCCCCCAAATATAGATTTTTTTTTTTACTTTTAAAAAATGTGATCATAAAACAACTTTATAAATGAACAAAAACATCCAACTAGCAAAAACCCAATTTAGAAATTTCGCACCAGATAAGACAAACTCAGATTCTGATGTTTTCTTTCACTTCAACAAACTCTAAAAAATGACAACACAAAATAATTCAACCCCCACAAAGGGGAATGTTATTCTAAAAAATGTTTTTTCCACCAAAAGATATGGCTATTCCAGACCAAAGAATTACAGCTGAAGTACCACCCATTTACTATAAAACCCGGAAAATAAAAATAACTGCTTCATCCTATCAAATTTTCCAGAGTGATAACACCCATAACTTTTTTTAGATTTTGGGTCCCGACCTGTATACTTTTTGGACACTAAAGTTTTTACAAGCCAAATGTTCCTCTAAGACCTTTTATTTCTCAATTGGCCCTTTTAGTTTAAATGTTTCAAAAACTTTTGTCCTCTCACCCTATAACACCTAATCAAAATACTGTTCATAAATTCCCATCTTTTTCAAAAAAAATTACAGCCTTTAAATTCCCCCATCACAATGGCGGTTTTTATGCTGAAACGCGTTCAGAAAAACCACACCACACTCAATGTATATATATATGTGGGGTGTGTGTGTGTGTGTTGTTTTTGGTTAATACATCATCATCTCATCTCCCTCCCAATCTTTCCATGTATTTTTGTCATATATACTATACTATGTTTTCCTAAACACACAATATTTTTAATCTCTCGTATATATAAATAATTATATATAATATATATAATATATATATATTATATATATATATACAAAAAGCAAAAAATAAGGGGGGGCAAAAAAGAAAGCACTTGAACCGTAGATTTTAGAGAAGAGGTTGGGGGGAGAGACTAGAAAAAAAAAATTAAAAAAGAATTTAATCCTGTTCTCTTCCTTTTCCACCAAGGGGAGAGTCGCGCTTAAATAGATATCTTTCTGCATATTGATGCATTTAAAGGGACTTTGAAAAAATGTATTTTTTCTTTTGTCTTTTTTTCTATTCTATGCAGAGATTAAATTATTCTGTACTAGTCCTCTATTACTGACCGGGAAATACGATATCTAGATGGGAAGCTTAGAGGAAAAGTCAAAATTCGCCATTTTTTTTTCTCTCTCTCTCTCAAAGACAAACACATACAGATACACAAACACACACACCAAACATACACACACAGACATACACTCACGCACGCACGCACGCACACACACACACACACACACACACACACACACACACACACACAAACACACCATATGTTTTAACTATGGATATATATATATATATATATATTATATATATATATTTACGTATATATATATATATTAATATATATATTATATAATATTATATATATTTATATATAAAATATAATATATATATATATTATATATAAGGGACGCAAATCAGGTAGACGCACTTACAGTATAAACTGACAACCGCCCCCTCATATCAACACAACATAATTGAAAAAAGGCCTAAACAAACTTTTTCAGACCGCAGCCAGTAGAAGTAGAAAAAATTTATCCTGACAAGAGAACACATAAGAAACGAATTCCTTTTGGAGCGGATGGCATTGCACATCGTTTCATAGACGATATTTTTATCAGCAATTGCATACTATCCGACAGTCATTATTATACATCTGTAGTCTCCGGTGTTTATCCATCCTTTGAAAATATGGTATCAAAACACCTATTTTCAAATCCGGTAACAGACACGAAATTAAAAATTATCAACCCATCACTATACTCCCAGTAATACTAAATTCTAGAGAAAACAGTTGCAAACCAATTAACATCATTTTTGGAAGCGAATAATCTTATATCTAACATGCAACAACGGTTTTTAGGAGTAAATTATCAACTGAAACACATTACTAAAAATCGTAAAAAAATTTATAAAAATATAGACCAAAAACCAGATCAATTTGTTCAAATCTATGTGATTTATCGAAGGCCTTTGACAGTGTCAGCCATGATTCCTTGTAAACAAACAAACAAAACACGAAATTGATCATTTTTGGTTCAACAATTAACTGTCCGCCCAGAAATGAATCAGGATAAATCCATGACGACTCTCAATTTCTTCACGCTGCCTCTGTTAACAACCTGAATGCACTGATAGGATAAAATAAACAGACCCTAACAGAAAAAAATAGATATGAATGGTCTAAAACTGAATCCACAAAAAACAATGTATATTCATATTAAGCAAAAAAACCTACAATAAAGTTTTTAGACTTCCAAGGTTATTACATCAAACCCAAACAACAGTAAAAAAATCTAGGGATACACGTAGACAGATACATGACATTTGAGACACACATTGATCACATCTACAAAAATAATGGGGACTCTGATATACTTAAATCCATAAAAAATTAAAATACCCATAGAAACAAGAATTGCAGTTATACAAACACTAGCACTTAGTATCACTAAATTTCTGTCTAAACATCTGGGCTCCTCAAGCAAAACACAAAAACAAAGAACATAAACTACAGAACTTCGCGGCAAGGATACCTAGGAAATGTAAAGCAATGTGACCACATCACACCACATATAAGCAAACTAATATGGATAAAAGTACAACAGAAATGGCACATGTTTTCTAATCTATAAGTCTACGGGGGAATTACCCAAACTGGCTATTGCCTATACAAACGGCAGGAAACGTAACAGCTGTCCGTACAAGGCAAAATAACTCTTATATACCAACAGATCGAATACAGAAACCATGGCAATCGGGAACCAACTACCAGAAGATATTAGAAATACTCCAACCAAAAGACATTTAAAACAGAAATGAAAGAACATCTACTGAAATATCAGGTGTTCATACATCAAGCTAAACACGATATTTCAGTCTCTTGTGATATTAATGTTTCTGTCTCATCTTGTTAAACAAGCATTATATAATATCTATGTAATAAATATTACGTAATGTAAACATCATATATGTAATAGTAAAACCTATTGTAATTAATGGATAAAGTGTTCGAATTTGAATTTGAAAATAAATCGAAGAATGAGCTAAAATAAGAAAACAAAAAAACAACAACTTAATCTACAAAAAAAACACTTAAAATGATGATAAAATTATTAAAAAAACTAAATAAATTAGTATGGAGCCCAACTTTAAGAACTTAAACAATAAAGACATCAATCATTAAAAAAATGAAATAAAAACAGAAACATGATTAACGCGACTTAGAAAAGGGATAAATAAGGGAATCTTTAAAATGAGCAGGTGTAAAAAAAGAAAATTACAAAAAAAAATGGAGATGGTCGAAGCAGAAAACGGAGACAGCCTGAAACACAAGGAAGATTGGCCTGAGCCCCGTTTACTTGCCTCAACAAATTAGCTTAGTGCAGACAGCTGGACCTGTCTTGCACATTAAACCATAAAAAGACAATACAAATAATACAAAAGTTTTTCAGTGCTGCATCTTTTGCTCACCTGGGTGCAGGTTTCTGGATGATCACGTGTCTCGGCAATCACGCCTACTGGCATCACACTCTGGGTCCATCACCAGAGTGGTCAGCACAGCAACCCAAAGGTCATCTGGGTTCGGTGGGTTCGGATCATCTATACCACATCCTCTTCTCCATCACTGTCCCCTCGTGCCATATGACAGTTCTGTTGATGGATAAATAAGCCTTCAGGTGATTCAGGTGGGTTTAAGCTGAAAGGCAACTGGACCTAGACGTCTCATATCCTGACAGGTGAGAGAGGGGTAGACCCACATGTACCATGCTAAGGCACTTTCAGTCAGCTGGAATTCCTTCTTTCCTTTGTCGTACTGCTTTCCATAAATCCAACTGCTCCTGTTTAGGCTTTCACAGCTGCTTGGCAGGCCTCTTGTAAACATGCTTGCAAGTTTGTTTTCATCAAAAACAGCTCCATTGGTGAGAACCAAACTGGAAATTAGCATGGCGGGCTGTTAGCATATACAGGGGTTGCTCTTTAGTCGTCCGATGAATAGCTGAATTGATCTGCAGCCCAAACTCAGGAACAATTGGGCCAGGTTCATGGGCGAAAAATTCACTAATTGGTAAGAGCAGACTTCACCAATGATTTGTGTGCTCAATAATTCCATTCACTTGGAGATGGTAGCACACGAATGGTGTGATTCATGATGTGCATTAATTTAGTGCGAACATGTTACTTACAAACTGGACTAGGTCTGGATAACTCTAAGAGGGCCAAAAAGAGTTACCTATTGATCCAGAAAGGCTCAGTGGAAAGGTGACATCATAATTTTCCCCAGCAATTGATTGCAAATACTGTGAATGCTGTTCTATGATGGATAATGCCCGGTGGACTGGAATGTTAGACCGAAAGTCTGTAATGTCCATCGAGACTCGTTTCCCAAGGATTCTAGCCAAGGGTGTGTCAGCCATAGGGAACTTTCTGCCTGTCACCTCTAGATTTTTGGCAAATCTCGAAACACTCTACATAATTCGTCACTTTCATCATGTTTGGCCAGAGTCACGTCTTCCTTTTTTGAAATTTTCAGGGATACCGGGTGGGAACTGGGAAAGGCAGGTGCATCTTTTAAGCTAAATTTTTAGAGGACGGGAAACCATATTGGTAAGCAACTGATCTGGTAGGTGCTTCCCCCGATAGAAGAACTTTCCTGCAGCTCAAAATAAGTAAGGGGAAAAAGGAAATTTATTTTTTTGGCATTTCCCCCCCTGCAGTAAAGGGAAATCCTGCAAGCTTGGATCTGCTTTCTGTTTTCTGCTGGGTTTTCAAGTGAAAGCTCTTTATTGTAGTTTTAATTGTCTGGGAAAAATCGGGGATTTTATTTGGGGACCCCCTTTGTATCGTATGTTAAAATCTAAAAAGACAAGTCAGGGGAAAACCTTGCATTCGGAAACTCGGTTTTCCTGCGAAAAAAGATCCAAGGGTCGGGGGTCGGTGTACCGGAGATACCTTCCATACGAAATAATCTAGTTGGACTTTTTTCCACAACAGCCGGGTAAATAGCGGTCTCTGCTCCCGGAGTTCCTGCTAAAATAGCAATGCAGTGGTTGGTAATCATCTCTTTGCAAAAGAGGGTCTAATGCATGCTAGAGCATCAGTATGAAACTAAATTTCCCTTTGGAATCAGGGTGGGATAAGACGAGCAGATGTCTGCTTATCTTTCATGTTTAAAGCGCTTGTTGTTCATTCCCCCGGTCCAAGCTTGACCTTTTTCGCAAAAATGTAATGGAGAGCTAGGGTTGATATCCAAAAACATGCTTCTTTAAAAAACCTGGCTCCTAGGAAAAAGTCAACTTCTCTAACTTTCAAGGTGGAGGTGTTTAGTGATAGCCAACACGTTATCTGTTTGGGGAAACCCATTGGGGAAATTGTAGAGTCAAAGGAAATCTATGGGTTTTTGCGCAAACTGACACTTCCCATGGAAGCTTTAGACTAGCCAATGAGAGCAACTGCAAAGTTTATCGAGGGATGAAAATTTTGGTCAAAGGGGGGCTAGGGTATACGCACTAGTATGTTTATAAGATGACATTTATTTCCTCTGGAATGTGGTTGGACTTTTTTATAAACCAAAAGGGAAAACGGCAGAACTGGGAAAGGGCGGTGTCATCAAAAATGCCGTTTTGGCCAGTCTTAAATTCCACTTTCCCCACTCCCTATGCACGTGAAAATCTAGTGTAAAAGATTTTTTCCTCCCATTCACAATGAGTTTCGCTGAAAAAGGAGAGGATATGTATCTCCCCTTGGCACTAAAGTCAAACACGTAGCAACATAGAAACCCGAGAGCTCCGCCCCCCTTTACTAGCAAGCTGGGCTCATCCAGGGTGATGTGATCCTCAATAAACCCCGTACGAAGTATGGAGTCACATTACCTTTTCACATACAGACGGGTTGGCCTTTCCGTATCGTTTTATGCTTACCCAGGGATAAACCTACTGCCCTCCTCACCCCCATAAAAAGCCCTTGAAACAACAAAACATTCAATCAGCTTAGGCACGGGGGGTCGACAGTTGCTTACCCCCCTGAAGTAACCCTCGTCAGTAGGTGTTTGACGAGGTTTTCAATGGAGCGAATTCAGGCCTCCACTACCTGGCTCCTTTTCAGAATGTGGAATGGCCGTGAAAGGGGTATCTGTGGGGGGGGGCCTCTCATGAATGCATTATCTAAGTGATATTGACCGTGAAGTGGGTTGAGAAAATAAGGGCCGGGGACAGCGGGGCCCCTGTATACCCCATAAAAAAAATAAACAAAAGTATCTGGGTTCCCTTATAAGCTTTCAAGGAAGTGTGGGCGTCTATGAGGTAGAGTGGTGATGCCTTAAAAACCCTCATATACTGAGTTATCTACCCAGCTTTCAAAAAGGGCAAGTCATGAGGTCAGATACAACCTCTTCTCCGGGTTTCGACCCCCCCCCCCCCATCTCACTGTACGATCCATGGAGGACAACAAAACCCGTTCGGTCTTAACACTGTTTATTGGTGGGAAACCTCCCCTTTATAGGCGAGGGGAAACAAAGAAATGCAAATTTTTCGAATAAAAACAAATTTACAATACAATTTGTTTGGAAAATAATATAAAATACATTATAAAAGTAGTAAAAAGTAAAACAATTATAAAATTCACAAATAATAAAACTAAAAAGATGAAATTAACAAAAAATAATTATGGCAGTAGCATTGCACAAAATAAAACTCATAGGCAGCCCTCCAATTCATTAAACATAATAGGGGGGTTAAAATCAATGCTCAAAGCCAAAAAAAAGGTAATGTACCAAAAAATATTTGTAATTTCGACTCGAAAAAACAAACAAACAAACAAGCAAACAGAACTTCTAATGGCTCTCGAACCAAACTATAAATAGCAGCTAAAAGAAAATGGATTATAGAAACAAAAAAAACTAAACATGCTTAGCAATAAATTAAATTTAAAATCAAAGAAAGCGGCACTCTAAAAAAGAATAACAATAACTTCTAAAAGGTCCGATAAAAAAAAAAAAAAAAGGAGACGTTAACATTGAAATTGAAATTAAACGTTATGTTAAAATGGATAATATTTTAAATAAGTCTCAATCTAATGGCCAGAGTGAACATTTAAAAAAAAGGCATAAAGTATGGAGAGTGACAGCCGACCCGTATGTCGTATGTCCCCCAGGATCTTTATACTTTTCCGTGGCAGGATTTAGGGCAGGATGTGGGTTTAAGAAAGGGAATGCCCGAGGTAAAAGGAACAGGGATAAGGCTGAGGGCATAGGAAAAGGAGTGGGAAAAAAAAGGAATGGAAAAAAGAAAAGAAAAACATCACTGGACAGGCATAGAGTCTAGATCTGGTAGTCTGAAGGAAAAACTTGGAGTATAAGGCAAAGATACAGAATAGGAAAATAAGCAGACAGTAAAAGAATATGAGAATAGGGAAAAGAAAAACCTGAAGTAAGATAAAAAAAAAAATTGATGCTAGGCTAGGCTAGCAAGGAGAAATAAACCCCACAACACTTCTGAAAGATGGGTTGTACGAGAGGGAAAGTACGCGACACAGAAGCTAGGAGCGGTAAAGATACGCGACACAGAAGCTAGGAGAGGGAAAGGACGAGACACAGAAGCTAGGAGAGGGAAAGGAGAGACACAAAAAGCTAGGAGAGGGAAAGGAAGAGACACAGAAGCTAGGAGAGGGAAAGTAAGAGACACAGAAACTAGGAGAGGGAAAGGAAGAGACACAGAAGCTACGAGAGGGAAAGGAAGAGACACAGAAGCTAGGAGAGGGGAAAAGGGAAAAGACACAAGCTAGGAGATTGAAAGGACGAGACACAGCAGCTAGGAGAGGGAAAGGAGGAGACACAGAAGCTAGGAGAGGGAAAAGAAGAGACACAGAAGCTAGGAGAGGGAAAGTAAGAGACAAAAAAGCTAGGAGAGGGAAAGGAAGAGACACAAGCTAGGAGCGGGAAAAGGGAAAGGGGAAAAGGGTAAGGAAGGGGAAAAGGAAAAAAAAAAAGGGTGGGGGAAAGGCAGAGAAGGGAGACACATCTTCCTGAAGAAAAGCCTGTCATTAAACTGCTGCATCGGGTGCCTTTATTTCGCCTTGATCTTGTCAAGATTTGGGCCAGACGGTAACTTCTCCCCCCATGGCTCCTACAGCTTCCTGTACTTCCGGTTTTTAGCCGCCCACGACTATGGGGAGCTGATCGACAGAAATAGATATGCCTCCCTACCAAAAAAAGGGTCACGGGAACTAGGGTGGCTGGAAGATCATAAATTCTTACGAATTCCCGTGTTTTTTGTCTTTGGGCATTCTGCATACATGCACTGCCAACACAATCAAGAGGCACACTAGCACCATTCAAATATCAGTTGACACTGGTCATAGACCACCTAGTACTGTTTTTAAGTAGTCACTGCACTGATAAAAAATACACTATTTAAACACTGTTCACAGACTCGCTGTAATGTCTAAAACCCGTTATTGAACTTTCTTTCAATGCCCCTGCCCCCTTTAAAAGAGACACTACACTTTTAACAAAGTCACTGCCCCTTTTTCACAAAGTCACTACACTGCACAAAAATCTCTGTTACACACAAATCACTGTATGATCCAGGGAGCTCCCAAATGAAAATTACAGACATAAAAGAGAAACATACAGTTTCCCTAAAACTAACGAGAGCCACAAAACAAGCCTAGCTGGGCGAGCGGGTATTTAGACATAAATCTAACTCTCCCAAGAGAAGAGAATCATGCTGTAAGTAAAGGACCCACTCCTGAAAATTACACATTTATAATATAACTGAAAAAGAAAAGAAAGGACACAGAATGCATAACAAAGTAGCTCTCCCAAGACTCCCACAGTAGGTTTCATGATCGTGCATGATATAGCCTGACAGGAAGTAAAAAGCGTGCCGGACGTTCTCAGCCCACAAGGAACTTTGTAATTTTCTCCTGATCGACGCACATCTCCACTGCTAGCCACCAAATGTTAGGATAGTTGTTGATCTATAATGAGGAGCCCGACTTAAACGCCCGCCTCGTGAAGCGAGCTGAATCTTCTCCTGAAGCGAGAACGCAAATAAGGTCCCGTTTACTCCCCTGACCCAAATTGATACAGATCCTGGACCTGTAAAATGGTAGTGGGAAGTAACCCAGGATCCTACAAAAAGGGTTGACATGTACCATGAGCTGAGAAATATGAACTGAAGTCCTTGTGACTCAGCCTATCATTTAAAATACGACAAATAAAGAACTAAAATTTTTAAATGATAAAAGGGTCAAGGCACAAAATGTAAAAAAAAGTAACATACTAAATTGCGTTATTTTTACTAAAATACAAAAAAAAAAAAATGTTAATTACTAAATTTAAAGGGGACTGAAGATTTAAAAATAAACGGGAAAGACCCAATTCCTAAAGGGACTGTAAAATACGTCAAAAACTTAAAAAAACAAAAACAAAATAAAACGCAAATAAAAAAGACAAGCCCAGAAAGCCAAAGACCTTTTTTCTGGTGTTCTCAGGCTAAGTAAATTCGGGGGAGTGACACAAACCAGTTTCAGATAGACTCTCTTTATTTTTTTTGGGGGATCAGTATTTATACACAGACATTGGTGACATCACTGCCTTCATTTTCATATTTTCATAAATAAACATAATTAAAAAACAGGGCATTATAGAAAAAAACGAGAATGAAAAAAAATTTTAAGGGCTAAACGTACTTAAACCATTGAAAAAAAAAGCTTCTTAAAAATACTGACGTCTTAAATCCAAAAAAAGCAAAAAAAGACGATGTTTTAAACGTAAAAAGGGAAAATAACATCTATATGGTAAAATCAAAAAATAAAAACTACAAATACATTAAAAAAAAGACAAGTTACAAAAAAGGCCACCGTTTCTGGGCATAAATCGAAAAAAAACAAAAATAAAAAAACAAAAAAAAATCTTAATTAAAAAAAAAAAAAATTAAAATGCCCCATAAAAATTATTCACATCTCATAAAGGGGGAAACGCCAACGGGGGCGCAGGGCCCGCTCCACCCTTCGCCCCAAATCACGAGGACCCCTCGAGGCGAGTCTCCGCGGCCCCACCCCCTTTTTAAATTCCTCCCGACAGGCTCGTCGAGCCCCCAACCCATGACCTCCGGGGTCACCCCACAGGCCTCATCCACCGGTTTGTCTCGCAAAGAGAAAACCCTTTTGGGTTTGGGCATTCAGGGGAAACGACTAGGTCCCATGTAGCCTGGTTGGCGCCCCCGGATCATGCAATAACAGGTCCCATGCCAGTTCATGGTGTAATCGCCGGGTTTTGGAACGTAGCCCTCCCAAACTGTACCCCTGATCCGCCGTTTGGTTTGTTAAAAAGGGGCATCAACACGAGCCCGGGTGCGTCCGGGTTTTTTGTTTCCATAAGCAAAACTGGCAGTATAAAGGCCCTTGAAAACACGCATTTTGGCCCTTCGCAAGGAAACCGACATCTCCAAATGCTTTTGTTGATTGAGTTCAGGGCTCTTTTGCCAAAAAAATCCTCTATTGACTTCTTGCTATTGACGCCCAAGATATGGCTACACTAAAGGGTAGAAAAACCTGGATTTTAAAGTCCTCGCCGCAAGCATGGTCGACTGAAGGGGTTCCCCCTAACGGGGCCCCCAAAAAGCCCTGAATTTGGTTTGGTCAGGAGACCTCTAGGCCAAAGGGATTTCACCCTCGTTGCTAAATGCATAAAGAGATGCCACCAGTGACCCCAAAGGACTCAATAGGATAGCAAAACCCCGCAAAGTCAAGGTCAAACTTTTTTGCCTAGTGTTCCCCACATTGACTTTGGTAGTACTCTCCCTTTTTCCCCGTCCAACGGGTGTTGAAAAGTTTTGGTGGGGAAAAACCTTGCCTAAACCCCTAAATTAACGAGAAAAATTTTAAACAGACCCCCACCCCCCCCTTACAGAAATTTTCAGTACCTAAAAAGGCTTCTTTTAGGCCAAAAATTGTGTCGGAATTCCTCTGAGTCTCAGGATCACCCATAGCGTTTCCCCCGATGCACCGGGTCAAGCCTTTTTGAGGTCCCTTTTACTCGAAGCCTTATTGGGGTCTTTTGTGGATTCCCAAAGTAAATCCAGATGCCCCTTCTCTGATCCTCAGAGGTCGTTGCGGATCTGTTTCAGAAGAATGTAGGCGAAACTTTACCTGGTATGCTGACGGAAACCCCAATGACCCCCTTTCCCCCTTTAAAAGTAGGGGATCCCGCCCCCCACAGCAGGTCAGCGGAATGGACCAGATCCCAGATGGAGTCGGGAAACGTATGCAGGCCCCGAGCCAGGTTCCCCCCCAGCCTTTGCGTTCAGCAGGGGAATCACATTGCCTGACTTTCCCACTCTTCGTTGGAAAATCACCATCCAAACCTCCGTTGGGGTAGGAGGTTCCTTGCGTGGGGGGGCCCGGCACAGGTATTGTGGTCCTTGCATCCAAGTTTTTCTGTTGGGGTTACCTGGTACAATCCCCAAACCCCCCTAATGGAAGCCGCCTTGCCGCGGGGGGGGGGGGTTGAGGTCCCAATGTCTGGGACCCGGGCCCAGAGGGTTACCCATACTGGGGGGTCACCATCAGGGTGAACAAAAGGGCTTCCGGGTGCACCAAGGCCTATGAGAGGGGAGGGTGCACCCCCCCGGTTTTCATTCCATCTGGACCAGGGAAAATTTCCCCCATTGTCTTTGCCTGCGTGCCCCCGTTTCCCCGGAACAGGATCCTGGGGGTTGCGATGTGCAGCTGGGGCCCGAAGCAGAAACACCCCTTTTTGGTCCTTTTTTTCTGTTAGCGGGGGGCTTGATCAGGCCCCCAACTAAAGTAAATGGGTGGTAAAATATGGCTAGGGTAAAGCAGGTACTTTTAGTCGTACGCATGTCCCGCGACTGCCATCAGTACTGAAATAGGGGGCTGTGTATTTTTCCTCATTACCCTGGGCTTTTTGGGAGTTTTTTGAGCCCCAACATAGCTTCCCCTCTTGGCTCCTGGGGGTGGGGGGGGTGGGAAATGAAAAATTCAAATTTGTATGATACTAAAAATTTTAAAAAAGATCTAGCCTCTTCCCTGACGCCCTTTTGAATCCCCGCCATTCCCTCGGAACATCACGTTTTGTCACTTTAAAATTTCCAGTTTCCCAAAAGGGGAAAGATGGGAATCGTAAGGGTTTCCCCGGGGCCCCCAAATAGGCAGGGGGGAAAAGTCCTCCTAAATCCCTAAGGAAAATTTTACCTGGTAATAAAAAAACATTTCTATAGTAAGTCCCTATGGGAAAGACATTAAAGGTTATCAATCATGGATTTTGATTTTTTCCGAAGTAATCGAAAAATTGTAAAGTACAACGCCCTTTGCATCACCCCACGCGAGAGGTAGCCTAATATTTGGGGTTTTCGTCACCAGCGGAGTGACCGTCTGCGTGCGATATGCGACTTCCGGGGCAAAAGTTTCATTTTCTCCTCAAAAAACCCCTCTCATGTGGGGAAATTTGGTCTTTTCCCGAGCCCTATGAGGTTTCTGGGAGAAACTTTTTAGAGGAACAGAAAATTTTAATTATGACAAAAACTTTTAAAAGAAGAAAGTTGGGGTTTGGAACAGTCACACCCAGTTTCCTTCAAACTTTTTTCTTGGTCCTTCCAAATCAGTTAATTGGGCATGGTACCATCGGAAAAGCCATATTCCCCAACCTAGTATGCTTCCCCCCGGGGTTAGGGGCAGGGCCCAAACTCTTGGCGTTTAAGGAAAATGGCAACCAAGAATTGAAAAGTGTGGTAGACAGGTCTAAAGGAGATGAAACGTCCGGTCCAATATCTGTTCCCTGAAAAGAAGCTCATGAAGCTTCTTCAAAGCGTGAAAAGGTAAAAATTTGAAAAAAGTATTGATAAAAAGGGAGCAAGGGAATTTAGTTTCCAGAGGCAAAGCAACAGCCCATTCTTTTGCACCCCCGGGTAAATCCTTTGCTTGGGTTCGGCCATCCCCTTCCCCCAACCCTTGCCCCCCAAATGCCCCCTTCACCACCCCTCTCCCCTTCTTTTAAAAACCCTCAGTCCCCCAATTGCTGAAACTCCCTCGGGTAAATTCCACAAGTAGATGAGGGGTCTATTGGGGAAACAGCTCCAGTCCACCACTCCCGGGGGCCTTGCAAAAGCCCCGAAGCAAAGGTCGGTCTTTTTCTTTGCCATCAAAAGGAAGCCTGTGGAAAACTATTTCCCACGGGTAAAAACCCCCTCAAAAGACTCTCCCAAAATCCTGGGAAAGGACACCCCAAAGGGTGGGAAACCTTACCCAGGGGCTGCCAAACCCTTTTGAAAAAATAGTTTTTAAAAAACTGGATACCCAATCCAATGGAACGTCAGGGGAAATTTATGCAAAATGGGAAGAATGCAAAACTGAAGCTTCAGTAACCCAGTTTGTGTAGCCTAAAAGAGAAGACCAGGGAAAAAAACCCATTTTCCCCCGAGAGGATTCCAAATTCAAGCCCATTATGGGGTTTTGACAAAGGGCCTCATGGGGAGTGCAGTAATGTTTCTCAGGATATCCTTTCCAGGCCACCACCTGCAACAACATGCAGGTGAAGGCTGGAGAATAGGTTGACCACCCTTTCACTGTTTCATCATTACCTTCCTTACATAATCCAAAATAAATGATTTGGAAGATCTATTTGGGCATTGCCACATCCATTTTTACTCTTGGGAGATTTTAAAGGTCGGGATCATTCGTGCAACCCTCGGGAAGGGGCCCTTGGAGTCCCTTTCTCCTAAGAGAGAGCAGTTTTTTGAACAGTGACACTCCCAACATTTCCAAATTCAAAAATGGGACATTCTCCCAAAATAACCTGTCAATTTTCTCACCTGATTCACAGATGAATTTACTTGGGAGGTTTGGAAACTTACATGGAAACGACCATTTTTCCCAAAACTTTTGGGGGAGGTAATGGTATTCACCAAGGGGTGCGGATGGCGACTTGAACATGCGGCCCGGAATCTTTTTTTGACAAATGCAGTATTGCGGGTCTTGAATATTTCCCCGTGTGTTCAAGATGCTGTTTTAAACACTTCACATCACGAATTCACCTTGCAGCAGAAGCTCCATTCCCAAAAGTAGCGGCATTACCGCGACCTCCGGGACCATGGGTTTGATGAATGCCACAATCGAGCAAGAAAAACTGCATTAAGGCAGTTGAAACGAGCCCCAGTGATTAACCTTGACCATTTCAAAAAGACCCGAGCCAAGGCCAGGCGGGGTAAAGGACCCGACGGACGTCATGGAGACTATGTTCCCTTATTTTAAATCTGGGACCCCCCTTGCATGGGTATGGGACAAGGTGCGTAAGATCGTGGAAAAAGCACACACGTCACCACCTGCTTTGAAAATTGATGGCAAATTTATCCAGACAAAAAAATGCTGTAATAGCTAGCTAAATTATGGCAGAGATTTCCTCTCCACTCTTGGGTGAACAGGAAAGACACCCCCGTGCGTTCTTTAGTAGGACTGCGCGAAATTGCCATTTTTGGCAAAGGGGATGGACTCTGCTTTTTTCAGCTCTGCCGTAAGACTGCCCCAGGAAATGACAATATTCCAACCAAAAGAATCTCATTACCAGGATCCCAAATTCTTGTTGGGCCTTTAATGGCTTTTATGGAGGGGCAGTGCCTCCACATAAAAAGTCTGTAATCATTCCTTCCCTAAACCTGGCAAGGTGCTTCCCACCGGAATTACAGACCAATTTCCCTCACCACTGCATCGGCCCGGGGAGGGGAAACTTTAGGTTTAATGGCTGCTAGAAAAGGGAAAAAGTGCTGACCCATATCAAAATTTGGGGTTTGAAGATTTAGATCGACCACAGATGCACTTTTAAGGTGGAAAAATGCTATCGAATTCCTTGCACGCGACGTACATGTTGCAGTCTTCTTTGACCTGAAAAGGCATGATACTACTTGGGGATGGCATACCAAGAAATTTTTTTGACATTGGGTTTTGAGGAGCATTTCCCACCTTCATACAAGCTTCCTTTTTACAGGAAATTTAGAGTCCCGGGGGGGAAAAAGTTTTTTCCCAAACCGGAAGATCAACTGGAAAGGGGGCCCTGTCAAGGGAGTGTCTTAAGGTGACCCTGTTTCCATTTCTATAAAGACTTGTAAAGGTTGTTCTAAATTTGTCTTGAATCTGTATGGGATGCTTTTCCGTACTGCTCAGGGGGAAGTTAAAAGGGTGTGCAAGGACCAGCAGGCTGCAAAAAATGGTTGTACAGTGGACAACATACATGGGTTTAAATTTTTCCCCAAACAAACCATGGCTAGCATTTCCACAAACGAGGAAAATTCCACCTTCCCCTATTTAGGGCCCAACCCCCTGCATTTTTCAAGAAGTGAAGTACTTGGGGAATTTTTTACTCAAGGCTTAAATGGGTGCCCCACATCAAAAGTTGAAAGTAAAGGTACAAAAGCACAGTATTTTTCGGTGCTTTCACCTATCTTGGGGGCAGACCCCACAACGCTTTACGGCTTTACCCAGCGCTTATTCGAGTAAGTGATTTTGATATGAATTTTCATCTGCAACTCCCATGTTTACGTGTTAGACCGTTATAAGAAACTCTCAAATCTGTACAAAGGGGGTTTCAGGGCTTCACCTTGGAGTCCCTGTATGCTGAAGTGGGGAAAAACCTCTTTCATTACACCAGAAACATGAACCCCTTTCTACAAAAATACAAAGATTCCGGACCTCCTAATCCAGATTTGGTTTTTTTTCCCCCTTAGGATAGCCAATCCAGGTAGGAGAATGAGGAAAACTTGTGGAAGATTTAAATTTAAATCTCTCTAAGGTTCTGGGGTGTTGGAATTCCCAATTTTCCGCCTTGGCTAATAAGTCGAGCTGGGGTTTTGTCGGAATTGGGAAAGGGGGAGTCGAAGCAGAAGTCCGAAAAAATTTCTTTACACATTTCTAAAAACCGGGATCAATGCAATTTATACAGATGGTTTGAAAACGGGAAAAGGCGGGGTTTTGCCAGTGAGCAGAAGGAAAACTGCTCGGGGGGTCTTTCTCTAGCAGCCTGATCTTCACTGCAAGTTCATGCCATCCTTACAGCAGTTAAAAGGGCTAAGATCTTTCAAACCATTCTGTTGTGATATATTTTGCCTTGTAGGCCTTGCAAGCAACAAGAGCTTAAACCCCATACATCCGTAGTGGGGAGGTTCAAGATTGGGTTGCACGATGTCAAAATAAAAGATACTCATGTTGGGTGTAGTGCATTTGGTATAGTGGGGAAAGAGGAGTGATCAGAAAGGGCCCAAAGGGACTTCCGCTCAGCCTTGTGAGCTCGTTTTTTTTCCCCCCCCACCCCGACCCCGAAACCCACATCAGAAATTTCTTCGGAAAAAGGAGGGAACAATGGGGCATTTCCCCCGAAAACAAAATGCGGACTTAGAGATGACCTTGGCAGTTGGGGGACTACATCCATCCCAACCCAAAAGTGGAGGTTGTATTAACAAGACTAAGAAAACGGGGACACAAACGATATGGGCCATGATGGGTAAAAATGAGCACTTTGTGAAGGATTCCAAGAGCCCTTAAAGATGATAGTAGTGGAAAGATCTGCAACATTCTAGATCAAAAACTTATGTACTTGTCTCCCCCCCTATACACTGAAAAAAGTTTGGGGAAGATTTTGAAAAAGAGGGTCCTTTTGATTTCCTTAGGGGAAAAAATATTTTCAATAAGATATAAAATTATGCATAATGTTTACAAAAATTTTTTTGCCTTAGAGAAAATATTTTTCTTTTATTTTTTAAACTATTTTTTTTTATTTGTAAGAATTATTGATAGATTTTTTTAAATTTTTAAAAATTTTAATATTTCTATTTAAAAGGGCATTTGCCCCTAATGACCTTTCTGTTGACGCGGCAATAAATTTTAAAAAATCAAACAAACAAAAACCAAAAAATCAGCCAAATGTTCACGAACCCAATATGATCTGAAATATCCTTTATCCCGATCGGACTGCGTCCCGGGTAGCCAAACCAGCCTATGGTCATGCCACAGAAGTCGGCCTCCGGTAAACCCCGCACATCGCGTGCTAGCAAAATGGGCGACTCCCTTTGGGCCCCGAACCCTTTTCGCGACAGTCCAGTGATGTGGGTTGAGCACGGTCCCGGGGGCCAAGATCCCATTTTCTGGGACCTGGGAAAAATCCCCGGGGAAGGAGGTATTCTCCTGCTTGGGGCAGTCCCCACCATGGGGGCCCACAGCACTATAGCCAGGTCAGTCCAGCCGGATACCGCATTGAAAGTCCCCCGAACAAAGCGAATATCTCGCCGGGGCAATTATCTGCCCCAGATGGAGTTTGGCATAGAAAAACCTCTTTCACTAAGTTAAAAACACAGTAGACGTATCGCAAAAAAGACATGAAGCCAAAACATGCTTTTAGTCTCAATGCCAAAAACACTCATAACCCGTGTCAGTCAACCCGGGGCTGAAATTTGGTGGAGATGGCTATATCTACACCCCGGGGTGATGACCCTCGCTGCGGCCTGACCCGTAGTAGGTGTAAC
>NW_023659937.1:0-20297 GCF_015228065.2 Penaeus monodon | reverse complement strand
TGTGTCTTGAACAAAAAACCGGGGAAAAAAAAGGAAAAAAAATGTAGCTTTCGAAACTTTACAAAGTGAGGTCAAGGGCCCCGTTGATTTTTTCGGCGACGAGATGAACGTCGATTTCTTTGAACCCAAAGGGTTTGAGTTGCGGGTTGCCTTTCCGATCAAAAAACCCCGTCGGGCAGAATTTAAAAATGAAAAAAACCCATTTAATTGTATGTTTTTCTTTCAAATTGTGGCAGAAAGACGAAAGTCGGGATTCAAATAACACCAATTTTTTGGCAAATGTAGATTCAATCTTAAGGCTAGGTTTTAAGTAACTTTTCAAAAAGAAAAATTTGATTGTACATCAGTTGATATGCTGTTTTTTATTGGAAATCGAGACATTATACTTCATATTTTTATATATTATATATATATATTATATTATAATATATATTTTTATATTTTTATATAATATAATATATAATATATATAATATATAATATATATATATATATTCATTAAACTCCACAAGGTGCGTAAATTTTCAAACTATTTTGCCTACGGGGGATGTAACGGATCAAACATTTACGGTATTTTGACACATTTTTTGCCTTCTTTTTCGTGTCAGTATGAATGATGCTTTGAATGCCTTGGGTGTTTGGTATCCTTTTTTTTTTTTTTTTTCAATTCCCGATCTGGCTCAGCTCAGAGGAGGCCTGAGATCTTGGCATGGCTGTCATCTTAATACATTCGACTGAGGAAAGGCGGGTTCTGTATTGAAAATTTTTTTTCGTTTTTTTCACTGTTCTTAAAACTTCAGATGTTGAGGGGTTTTTTTATGTTGTTTCGTTTTGTTTACCTCGTTTAGATCCTGTCCCTTTCCCTGAAGGGGTGCTAAACCACTGAATCCCAAACATTTTCCCCTCAGGATAAATTTAATAGGGGTCAAAATTTATATAATGGTTTTACTTTTGAATTTTAGACAAACATCATTATAAAAAGTACTATATCAGTTAAAGGAAGGAAAAATTACACAGCCTTATTACTCATCTCCCCGCCGGCGAACAGTTTGGGCTGCAAGACATTGCAACTTTTGATATGCGGTCAGGAACAAATTTCCCAATTTTTAGGATACAAAAAAATATATCGGGGGGGGACATGATTTATAAAGGTTCCCTTTTTTCTCCTACTCATGTAGGTGGCTGAAAGGCTGTAACCGGCACTCTGAGATATAATGTACAAGTGTTCGCTTAATTTCTTTACACAGTTTCCCTTTAATCCTTCACTTACAAACGTACAAACCCTGCAATAAAATCAATCTAAGCATGATTCTTGCTGCCCAAAAATATCACACTGTCTTGTTACTTTTTTATATAAACCATAATAAATGATCTTGCGAAAAACCGGTAATAGGCTTTTGCTACAGCTTTAGGGCGTTGAGAATTAATCAACTCGTAAAGTCCTTTTAAAGGAAGCTTTAAGCTGTGTAAAATCCAGAAATGGGTCCCCCAAGATTTACCCACATTTGTTTGTCACATGCTGACTTTGCTAGGCGATAAACAAAATCATGTTTTGGGGTTTCCACATCGATGGAAATACAAAAAAGTATTCATTGCCTCGTTCTTTTGCACGATACACGTTTATCTTGATTCATTTGCAATATTTTCTGACCTATGTCTAGATGTTCAGCCCCGGGAGAACTCTGTGAATCTAAAAAATTACCCCTGAGCCGTGATTCAAAAAAATTCGGAGTAGCCAGATTTAAGTTAAGTTAAATAAGTTTTTACCCCCCTGCTACTGCCAGGCGGGGCAATCGTATTAAGTTTTACATATATCGACATAGTACAGTGTCTAAAACAATGTAATGTACAGATAAATAGAAAATAAATCATACATATAAAAAATATTACTTTCATATGCTTTTCCACTGTTTTTAGATATATTCGGTGACCCCCCAGTCACACTGGTGTCACCTTTAAGTTAATTTAAGTAAGTTTTTTTCCCCCCTGGCTATTAGTTTTTAGTTTAGTTTACCCTTTTATTTACCCCTGGAAAAGAAAGGCGGGGCAAGCGGGTACATTTGATGCATGGTTATAACATAAAAATAGTATTCTTTTCAATTTTAGGCTATAACTTATTATGATAAGTCTATAAAATTTACAGAAAGGAAAAATTTAAAAGTCGTTATCACTCATCGCCACGCCGGGCGTACAGCTTGGGGTGGAAAGGCATTGCTCTTTTGATATGCAGTCATGTGATGTACTTTCCCAAAATTTTAGGATATAATATAAGTATATTTTAAGACTCAGATGATATGAAATATTACATGTTCTTGTACCTCAGCGGGTGTTGAATCTTGCGTAAACCGGTAATGTGTTTTCTGCTAAGCTTCAGGGCGTTAGAATAATCAACTCAGTAAAGTCCTCTTTAAAGGAAGCTTTAATATTGTATAAAATCCTGGAAATAGGTCCCAAGATCATATCCACACTTTGCTTGTCACATGCTGATTTGCCAGGCGATCAGCATGATCATGCCGGGGTTTCCCAAAAACATGCGAGGAAATCCACACAAAACGTATATTGGCCCGTTCTTTTGCACGATACCTTTTATCCTGATGTCTTTTGCGTATTAACTCACCTTTGCAAGAGTTTTCAGAGCCTGGAGAGCACTCTGTGAATCACAGAATTTTCCCCCGACCCTTTTTTTTTCAATAGAAATTCTTTGGGCCCAGAGTATTCCCCAACTCTTTTGCTGTGCTAGCCCAGTCAAAAACCCCCCTAAAATCCTGGTTCAAGTTTTGTTTTTATAAACAAAAGCACATCCTGCTCTACTCCCAGTGCAAGGACCGTCAGTGTAGCATTCCTTGCATTGGAAGAGTTTCAAGATGCCTTTTATAATTAAAGTGCATACTCTTAAGTAAGGGGGGGACCACTTTCTTTTTTGGGGGCAGTCGTATAATATAACTTGGGTCCAAATTTTTCCCGGGGGTACAGAACGCCCATGTAGGGTCATTTAGGGTATTTTCAGTGGGGAATTGTTTACATTTTACTTTATCCATGGTTTTGAGTAAGAATCGGTTTGTCATGCAAAGGTAGCCCTCTGTTCTGTTTTTTAGTTGTTTTTGGAACTCTGTAAAAGGAGGGGTTCTCTTTTTGTTTTTGCAGAAAAGTGGTATTTATATATAATATTTTCGAAAACCAGAGGGAAAGTTTGTTCGGTTCTCAATTCACAATTTTGTTGTTCTAGGGGCCCCAAGAAGATCCTCTGGCTTCATTTTTATATGTTCTAAATAGTCAACTTGTTCCTTGTAAACACTAGGTGCAATGCATGAAATTTATGACTGCCGTATGTATGACAAGTAAAAGAGTCTTACAATTTTGACTTTGATCCCAGGTTTTTGCCAACAAGTGTCCTAAGGGGCCACCCGCTCCCACAGCCTTTTCTTCGGGTTTCTGAGAACTCTGCATCATTGAAAATCCCCCCCAAAGGTTTTTGTTTTGAGCGAGATCTAGCTAAAGCATTTATATGAAACCTTGGGCAGAGGGATTGTTTTTGGGGGTTAAGACCCTTTGGGTTTTTTATTCCAGATTATAAAGCCACACTCAATAGCCCTTGCTGAGAGTTATCAGAATCTTTTGCATTTTTTTTTTCCCTCGGAGAGGATTTAATGCAAATATATCGGCATAGCAAAAATGGAGTCGTTTCCCCAAGGGGTAATCGAATAATCTATGCATTAAGATGTTAAATAGCATGGGGCTAGTACACCTCCCTGAGTGTCCGAGTTAAAAAATATTTGTATGAGTTTTTTTAATGCCCTTAAGTACCTGGCCGCCCGTTTCTAGATACATGTGATCCATTAACATTTTTCCCTGAATACAAAGTAGCTATTTGCTAAGATTTTTTCTCGTTGCAATATCAAAGGAGATTTAAGATCAAGAAATAGGGTTTGCATGCGGGGTTTTGTGTTTTTTAAGTATTCTGCAAAACAGTGCTGACTGCTACGCCCGGGGAAAAAAATCCATACATTTGGGGGAAATTTAGCTTTATGCGATAATAAGCCGTTCAGTTTTATCTCTAAAGTATTTTGCCCAGCAGGAGTAAAGGGGAAGGGGCCTGTATTTCAGTATTTTTTAGGTAGGGGAATGTTTAAGCTTTTGCCCAGGAGTGGGGGATTCCTTGTATAGGCGAGTCTAACGGGTGAAAAAGGGGGTTGCTGGTACCAGCAATTGACAAGGACGTGAAGAAATCCATCTTCGCCAGGGGGGGTTGCCTTACCTTTTAAAAGGGGATTACTTAGTTCCCACTCGGTTATTTGGCAAAATCGGAGGGGGCAAAAGCAGCACAGGCTACGCTATATTTAAAAATTCCCTCTATTTTCATTTCTAGTTGATTTTTTTTCCCTTGTGGGAGTGAGCTTAGCTGAGAATTCCCGGCCCCTGCTCTCAGCATATTAGCCCCCTCTTGGGACTGTGGAACTGCGGTGGTGTGAGAGTTTTTCCTGTCGCCTATTAATTTTTTACATGTCGCCACGAGGTTGACTTTGATACCTTTCAGAAAATTTTTCCCCCGTGTTACTACGAATCCAAAGTTTTAAAATTCCCCGAATTCCTTGTTTGGTTTAAAAAAAGCAGAAGATTATCTTCGTCTTTTATTTTATAACAATTAGCAAGCCCGGCCCGTTTATGTTTCCTGGCCAAAATAGGGTCATTGATTCACCGTGCTAGGAGGCCCGGGGCTTTTTTTTCTTTGAGAGTTTTTTGGAAAAGACCATGGGTTATAGTAGTCGTGACAAAATTGATTAAAACCTGAGAAAAAATTTTTAACATTGATTTCATGGTGTTATACCCTCATAGACCCGTGCCCTTGAATGATGCTCCAGGCCGGGGGATAATTTCTGCCTAGGTGTTTAGGGGCTGATCGCGTCTACAGTATAGTTGTTCGGATGCAAAGTGGCACTAACTAACTCTGTACCCGTGAATACAGACATTACCATAACAAATTTTTTCCAAAAAACGTAGTTAACCGCCACCTCCCCAAAAGAGTCTTGTTCGTTCATATATGTCAGTGACTAATTGATGAAATGCTTTAATTCTTCCCCCCTTACTATTTCGCTGGTTGTTCCAAAATGTGGATGCTTTCATTTAAGTCGCCCCGCTAAAAGTGCCTTTGGGTTTTGAAAATTTGGGGGGAGAACTAGCCAGAAATTTTGAGATCTGGATATTTCTTTTACGTAAAAATACCAAGGCAGTCGGATTTTTAGATGAGAATTGAACATCAGGTTCTCTGATTTTTTTTCAATTTTTGGGGCAGTGTTACCTTCACAAGTCAACAACCAGTCTGGTTGTATTCACATTGAATAAAACCCTTAAGTGCAGGGCTATTTTATTTAGCAGCGGGAGCAAAAAATTTTGCACCCTATAACCAAATATTTTTTGGGATGTAAAATTCTGTATTTAGCCAGGGTTAATGCTGCTATTCCATATTAAAAATTTTATTGTGCGTTTATCCCTATGTGAATAGTGTTTTAGTAGGCAACCTGTACTTCATGTGTTTTATCCTCAATTACGAATTATAATTCACATAAGAAACAATAACTTTTGATTATGGTTCATTTCGAGGAGCGTGGACGAAAATTACTTTTAACCCCTTTTTAAAAATTTGGCTTAGTTTGTTCCCCTTTCAGCCAGTCCCCCCCTTTTTTTGTCAGATGCCCCTGAGGGGGTGGGTTTCGTAACTGACTCGACGCACAGGGGTCCGATTTTGTTCGTGGGTGCTGTGCGCTGAACCCCACTCTGGTTATAACACTGGCGGTCTGACAGCGATTTCCTGCTCGTTTTTTTATCACTAAGGTACATGTATCACGACAATGACAGTCACTTTTTATTTTTTTCCTTTCCCGCTTCGCACTTATTTCATTAATTAATTATTGTTTTTGGCTTTAGGCTTTCATTTCCTTTAGAAGTTCAAGACATTTACGTCGCCCTTGTCAGCTGGCGTGGGTCACTTCTGTCACATGGTTTTTGGGGGGTTCCCCCGCCAGCCCTGCGGCGTCCCTGCCTGAGGGTGAGGGACGGTTGCCTCGGCTGCGCTGGGGAGGGGGGGGGGTGTCTTCGTTCAGAGAGTATGTCAGCTTGGGCCCGAGTCCCCTTTGGGGTCACATCATCTTGTCCCTTCCCTCCACCTTGTTTCGTAGTTCGGTGGCCTCTTCACCCCCACTCGCTGGCAGCCGCGGGGAAAACCTGCGAGGGACGTCACCAGGGCACGGTCGGGCGCTTCCGGCACGCTGGTCGCGGGTTGGTTGGAGGCCGCGTGGTCACTCGCGGTCGGGCTGGTACCCCCAGGGGTGGAGGGGGGGGGGACAGGGCAGGGGGGCCCTGCACCCCCAGTGCCCAAGCAGTCACACCGTCTCCCACCCTGAACTGAGGGACAAAGGGGCTGGTGCATTGCATACTCTTCCTTTTGCACACTGCGAGGGCACCCTTGGCAGATGTTGGTCGCCCATCGCACAGCGTTCCCTTTCCCCTTTCAATACTTGCTACAGGGGCCCTTCCCCTGCAGTTTTAGCAATCACAGGGGAGCCCCCACGGCCGCACGTGGGTGGCGGGGAGTTTTTGAAAAAGTGGGTTTACTTGGGGGTGGTTTTCCTCCTTCCCTATATGCGGGTGCTTTTTAATGGTTTTCCCCTCCTTGTGCACCTTAGGGCCTTTTGAACCCGTCGAGTGCATACAAATTTTCAAGTCAAGATCCCTTTTTGTAGGGTCACAAGGTATTCTATATTTTTCTCTTTTTTGCGGTTCATCACATAGTTTGAAGGGAATCCCCCCCCAAATTATCCTTTAATAAGTTCGTCAAAGTATTTCTGCTGCGAGGGCGAATAACATACGGTGAGGGAGAGTGCTCCCCCAAAAGGGCACCCCCCCCCCCCCCCCCCAACCCCCAAAACAAAAACCCCCCCCCCCCCCTTTTTCCCCCCAAAAAAACCCAAAAAAAACCCCCCCACCCCTCCCCCTCTACAAAAAAAAAAAAAAATTTCCAAACAAAAAAAAAAAACCCCCAACCCAAAACCCCAAAAAACCACAAAAGGCGAAAAGGGGGGGTGAAGGGCGAGGGACGGGACGGGGACCACCGACTTCCTTAGAGGCACGGTGGACGGCTGGCTTTAGGGTTAAATAGGGGTTTTTTGGACCGAGCTTTCATCCCCCATTTTAGTTTCTTTTCTTTTAAGTTTTTTTCATCCCTATAATCATAACTATCCCCATCCTATTGTCAGTATACCCCTATTACCACCTTCTAATTCCTTTACTTTTTTATACCAATCTCTTACACCACCATTACCACCACCACCCTCCTATACCTACCCATATAATATACCTACCACCCTCCTATTTCTTCTGACCACTATCTCCATCAGTAATATATAAGATGTGAAAAAGACAACTTTATTCTAAAAAAAATTTTCCTTATTCTCCTTTACTCCCTCTCCCAATCAAAATTTTTCTCCCTCCTGCTAAAAATAAAATTTCCACTGTATTTGTCTTTTTTTATCGTAAAAAATTTGAATAAGATTTTCCCTTTTTCTAAAAGCCCAAATTGAATCTTTGTTATTTTATATTTATTTTAGTTATTTTATTATTGATTATTGTGCAAGACATGCCGCATACGTATATATTTATTTTTTTCGTTTTTCATACGGAAAAATGGAATTTAGATTTTAAAAGAATGTATATAGTTTGTTCAGGGCGGTATCCTCCTCATGGAACAGTGTTTTGAATTTTCGAATTGTCCCGAATAAATAATACTTATATTTATATACAGCAGTATATGATCGTAACATCTACAGTAATCGTCGTTGTCGATATATATAGGTATTATTGTCTCTCTTTGTCTGTCTGTATTTCTGTTTGTCTGTCTGTCTGTTTTTGTTCGTGTCTCTCTGTCTCTTTTCTCTCTCTCTCTCTCTCTCTCTCTCTCTCTCTCCCTCCTCTCTTCTTCTCTCTCTCTCTCTCCCCCTCTTCCTCTCTCCCTCTCTCTCTCTGTGTTGCCCAAATTAGCCCCCGAACGAAGTTACTTTTTCTTTTATACATACACACACACACACACAACACACCACACACACACCACCCCCCAACACACACACACACACACAAAACTAAATATATAATAATATATATAATATTATTATATATTTATTATATATATACCACACACCCCCCACACACACACACACACACACACACACAACAAAATTTAATATATATATATATTTTAAAATTATATAATTTTATTATAATTATATAATTTATTAATTAATTCACACCAACACAACACACACACGCACACGCAAAACGCACAAGCACGCACACCACCGCCACGCAACGCATATATATATATATATATAATTAACAGATCATATACATACTGAACATACATAATATATAATTTTTTTTTTTTTTTTCTTTCTTTTTTTTATTTTTTCTTTTTTTATTTCTTTTTTTTTTCAACGCCATTTATTCCCGCAGGAAATAGGGCCCCTCTCAAATTTTTTATTTTAGAGATTTTGGCATCTCCCCTTGCTGATGGATGCCCTTCCAATCGACGCGGTTCGCGGTTAACACCTGTGCCCCGGCGGGGGCCTTAACATTCAAAGGGATTGTCGTCTTCTCGCCGTGAGTCGGGTCGGCGAGCAGTCAGAACCAGGAAAATTTTTTTTGATCCGCGACGGGAGTTGAAACCCGGGGCCATGAGGATCGGGTCCAGGCCTAACCACTGGTCATCCCGGCAGTCCCCAAAACATAATATATATATAATATATATATATATATTTATATATATAAAATAATATATATATATATAAGCACACACAGACTATACACAATATTCATTTATTTTCAATACATACACCCCAACCCCACACCACACAACAAACACACACACACCCACCACCTCACACACCACACACCCACACAACCACCACACTCACACACACACCACCACAACACCACACCACACACACACACACCATACATACTATACACACACCTTGCCCCCCCCCCAAATATTTTATATATATATATATTTATATATTTTTATATTTTTAAATATATTTTATATATAATATATATATTAATATATATATATATATATATATTAAAATATTTATAAAAATTATATATATATATATAAATTTAAAATATATTATATTTTATATATAAATAATTATAATAATATATAAATATATTATATATATTATATATATTATAATATATTATAATATATTATATATAATATAATAATATATATATATATATATATATGGGGGGAGGGTGCAAGGTGTGTGTATATGTTGTATTGGGTGTGGGTGTGTGTGTGTGTGTGTGGTGTGTGTGTGTGTGTGTGGTGTGTGTGTGTGGTTGTGTGTTGTGGTGTGTGAGTGTGTGTTGGTGTGGGGTTTGTGTGTGTGGTGTGTGTTTGTGTTGGTGGGGGGGTTTGTGTGGTGGGTTGTGGTGTGTGGTGTGTGTGTTTATCGTATTGAAAAATAAATAAATATATTGTATAGCTGTGGGGGGTCTATATAAAATATATATATTATATATAATATTATATATATATATATAATATATATATATATATATGTTTGTGAGGACTGCGGGATGTCCTGGTTAGAGCCCTGGACTCCGATCCCAGGGCCCCCGATTCAACCCCCCGTCGGGGCGTCGTAAAAAACCGCTTTTGACTGCTCGCTCGACCCCGATTCACGGCAGAAGACGAATATCCCCTTTGAGATTTAAAGGTCGCCCCGTGGCACAGGTTTAAAGCGCCAAACCGCGATCGTTGGGAAAGGGCTCCAATCAGGAAAGGGGTGAACTCCCAAATATCATCCCAAAAAATAAATGAGAGAGGCCTATTTCCTGCAGGGAATAAAGGCTGTTGAAAAAAAAAAGAAATAAAAAAAAAAAAAAATAATAAAGAAAGAAAGAAGAAAAAAAAAAAATATAAAATAATTTAGTAGTAGCATTATGTTAGTATCGTATAAATGTATATAAATATATAATATGCGTGTGCGTGTCGGTCGTGTGCGTGTGGTTTTGGGGTGTGCGTGTGCGTGTGTGTGTGGTGTGTGGGTGAATATAAAATAAAAAAATATAAATATAATATATATATATATATATATATTATATATTATTAAAATTTTTGTGTGGTGGTGTGTGTTGTTTGGGGGTGTTGGGGGGTGTGTGGTGATAATATATATATATATTATTATATATTATAATATTATATATATAATATATATGGTTTGTGTTGTGTGTGGTGTGTGTTGTGTGTGGTGTGTTGGGGTGTGTGTTGTGTGTGTTGTATAAAAAATAAAAAGTAAAAATTCGTTCGGGCTAATTGGACAACACGAGAGAGAGAGAGGGGAAGGGGGAGAGAGAGAGAGAGAGAGAGAGGAGAGAGAGAGAGAGAGAGGGGAAAAGGGGAGAGGAGAGGGGAAGAGAGGAGGGGGGAAAAGAGAAGAGAGGGCAAAAAGACAGACGACAAAAAAAAGACAGACAAACAGAAAAACAACGAAAAGAGAGACAATAATCCTATATATATGACAACGACGTTACTGTAGATTTTTCAATTACTGGAATAAAAAAGTTTTTTTTTTGGGTAGCAATTTGCAAATTCTAAACTGTTCCATCTAGCGGGGGGATACCGTCTGAAAAAATAATACTTCTTTAAAATCTAAATTCCATTTTTCCGTATGAAAAACGAAAAAAATAAATATATACGTATGCGGCATGTCTTGCACAATAATCAATAATAAAATAACTAAAATAAATAAAAAATAACAAAAGATTCAGATTTTGCATCTAGAATAATGGGAAAATGACTTATTACAATATTCTTTACGATAAAAAAAGACAAATACAAGTAGGAAATTGGTCATCTTAGCAGACGGGAGAAACAATTCTTAGATCTGCCAGGACGGGAGCTAACGGATAAAAGGGAAAAATCTTTTTTTTACGAGATAAACAGTTGTCTGCTTACTATCTTCATATATACTGATGGACAGATAGGTAGGTCAGGTAAGTAAATAGGTAGGTAGGTAGGTAGGTAAGTGGGTAGGTAGGTAGGTAGGTAGGTAGGAGGGTAGGTGGGTAGGTAATAGGAGGTAGGTAAGTAGGTAAGTAGGTAGGTAGGTAGGAGGTAGGTGGAAAGTAGATGGGGTAGGTAAATGGTAGATAACTGACTAATGACTGAATAGAGGAAGTTGACTGATTTGAGAATTGGAAAAAAACATAAAAAGAAAAGGAAAACATAAAATGTAATGACTGAAAGTCTACGGTCCAAACAACCTATATTTCACTCCCCTAATAGCCGCCGTAAAAACCCGTGCTCATACGGAGAGTCGTGTGGTCCCCGTGCTCCGGTGCCTCGTCCTTACACACGAACCTTTTGCCCCATATAAAAAAAAAAAATTGTAAAAGGGAATTCATAAACTTTTTGGGCTCATAAAATCCGAAAAGTCATGACTACAATAGTGATGTGTAATATTTATGATTATACGAAAATTTAAAAAAATTTCCTTACCGGTGCCAATAACACCTTTTCCGAGGCGGGCGAGGGGGTGGGCAAGGCGCTCGGTCACCCCCACGATGGGGGAAAGAAATGTAAACACTGAGGGGGGGACCGGGGGATAACTGTCCCACCCCTCCCGCCCCCCCTGCCTTCCCTAAGGCACAACAAATCGAAAAAAATAAAAGGGCTCAGGATCTCGGCAACGATCCCCGCCCTGGGGGGCACCCCCCTCGCCCCTTTGTCGAGGAGACCCCTCTCTTCCCCCGTAGGTATTTCGCTCGCTGAGCAAAAATACATTGACGAATTTTAAAGGATAAATTGGAGGTAACCTTCAAACTATGTGATAACCCAAAAAAGAAAAATTGATGAATATTTGTGACACACTACAACAAGGATCTGATCTTGAAATGTGTATGATCGAGGGGTTAAAAGGCCAAGAGTGCAAAAGGATGGCAACCATTCCCGCTCCGAATATGGAAAAGGGAGAAAACCCACCTAATACAAACCACTTCTTGGGAAAATACATGCCCGCCAGCCACTGCGGCCGGGAGGGCTCCCCTGTGTTGTATAATGCATGGGAAGGGGCCCATGTGCTAAGTATTGAAGGCAAGGAACGCTGTGCAGCATTGGCGCCCAAAATAGCCAAGGAGTGCCCTCGCAGTGCTGCAAAAAGGAGAGAGTATGCAGATGCCCAGTTTTTTGCCCCATCATGCTTAGGGTGGAGGGAAGGGTGACTGTTTTCACGGGGGTGCACGGCCCCCCTGCCCGTCCCCCCCCCCCTCCCCCCCTGTGGTACCACACCGACGCGAGTGACCAGCGCGGCCCCCCCAACCCAACCCGGGACCAGCTGCCGGGGAAGCCCCCCGGACCTCCCCTGTGTGACGTCCCAGCGCAGGTTTTTCCCCGCGGTGCACGGGGGGGGGTGAAGAGGCCCCCGAACACGCAACAAGGTGGAGGAAAAGGGTGGAAAAGATGAGCTGATCCTCACAGAGGGTATCCGGGCCGCAAAGGCATACTCTCTAAAATGAAGACAACGCCCCCCCTCCCTCCCCAGGCGACAGCCGGGAAACCCGTCCCTCACCCTCAGGCAGGGACGACCGCAGGGGGGGCGGGAATCCCCCGCAAAACCATTGCAGAATGCGCCCACCCAGCTGACCAAGGCGCTTAAAGTGTTTGAATTCAAAAGGAAAATGAAGTCTGAAACCCCCAAAACAATAAATTAATTAATAAAATAACGTGCAAAAGCGGGAAAATGGAAAAAAAAAAAAAAGTGACTGTCTTTGTCGTGTACTAGTGCTCCCTTTAGTGATAAAAGAAGAGCGAGGAGAATCGCTGTCAGACCGCCAGTTTTAAACCCGAGGGGCGTGTCGCGTGACACAGCCACGAAAAAAATCAGGACCCCGGGGACGTCGAGTCCATTCCCAAACCAGCCCCTGGGTGCATCTGACCAAAAACGGAGGGACTGGCTGAGAGGGGAAAAAAAGCTAAGCCCAAAATTTTTAAAAGGGTTAAAAAATTTTTCGTCCACACTACCATCGTAATGAAATCCATAATCGAAAAGTTATATGTTTCTTATGTGAATCTATAATTGTAAATTAGGGGATTAAAACAGCATGAAGTACGGGTTTGTACAAAACACTTTTCACAATGGAAAAACCCGCACCAAATTCAATCATGGAATATGCGTAGCTTTAAAGCCTGGTAAATGATCTAGAATTTTAATCCACAAATATATATGATTTATATGCGTGAAGAACCTTTTGCTGCCGCGCTAAGATAAAAATAGCCCCTGCCTTAAGGGGATTATTCTAGTGAATACAACCATGATGGATTTTTGACATATTTGAAGGAAACCCACGCCCATAAATTATTTTAAAAAATCAGAGAACACTGAGTTCAATTTATCATCAAAAAATCCAGACTGCCTCTGGGTATTTTTCATGAAATGTATATCCCAGAACTCAAATTTCGGCTATTCTCTCCCCAATTTTCAAAACCCAAGGCAGTTATGCATGGGCGACTTCAATGCAAGGCACCCCCTTTGGAGCAACCAGCGAAATAAGGGGAAGAATTAAGCATTCATAAATAGTAGATCATGCAGTTAGACACAAAAGCAGAACTATTTGGGAGGGGAAGGTTGAAACGATTTGGAAAAAATTTGTCAGGGTAATGTCTTATTCAGGGTACGAGAGTTAGTTAGTGACCATTTGCAACCGAACGGGGACTATACGTAGACACGACTCAGCCCCTAAATACCTAGGCTAGAAAAATTTATCCCCCCGGGCCTGGAGCTCACTTCAAGGGCACGGGTATGACTGGTAAAACCCTATGAAAAAACAATTTTGAAAATTTTTCTGGGATTTAATCAAAGTTGTCATGACTACAAAAAATGGGTCTTTCACGAAAACTCTCGAAGAAAAAAACCCCCAGGCCTCCTATGCCCCGGGGAATCAATGCCCCTATTTTGGCCAGGACATAAAGGGGTCCAGGAGTTTGCAAATTTGTTATAAGATAGTAAGACGACGTAATTTTCTGCTGTTTCTTAAACCCAAAAAAGGGAAATTCAGGGAATTAAAAATCAGTTTGTGTAAACACGGGGAAAAATTTCTGAAAGGGATCAATAAAAACCCCGTGGCGACATGTGGAAAAAAAATAATAGGCTGACAGGTAAAACTCCAACACCGCAGTTCCACAGTCCACAAAGCGGGGCTAATATGTCTAGAGCAGTGGGCCGGGAATTTCTCAGCTAAGCTCACCCCCACAAGGGAAAAAAGATCAACTAAAAAGTCGAAAATAGATGGGAACTTTAATATAGCATACCCGGGCTGCTATGACCCCCCGACTTGCCAAAAAAACCCGATGGGAACAAAAGAATGCCCTTCTGAAAGGTAAGGCAACCGCCCTGGCAAAAGGGGCATTACTTACAGCGCCCTTTCGTCACATTGCCGGGGTACCAGGAAAACCCACTTTGCCCTGTATAGACTCACCTATCAAAAGGAATCTCCCAAGCTCCTGGACTAAAAGCTTAATCTTTCCCCCACCTAAACCTAATACTGACAAATACGGGCCCCTTTTTCCTGACCTCCTGTCTGTGCAAAGTATTTGAGGGAAAATCTGAACGGGGTTTTGTATGCAAAAATGCTAAGTATCCCCAGACTGTATGGATTTCTCCCAGGGGTTTGCGTGCACTGTTTTGCAGAATACTTAACAAAAAACAAAAACCGGCATGCAAACAATTTCTTTATCTTTAAAACGCCTTTTTATTGCAAACAGAGAAAAAATTTTTGAGCAACTGCTACTTTTTGGGGATTCAGGGAAAAGGGGTTAACATGGATTTACATGATCTATCGAATCGGTCGGTCAGGTACCTACAGGGGCATTAAAAATACTCATACAAAAGTATTTGAACTCGGGCCCCCTAGGGGTGTTGAGCCCCATGCTATTTTTAAAATCTTATGCATAGATTTTTTTAGGCGATATACCACCTTTGGGGAAAAGACCCATTTTTTGCTTGCCCCAGATATTGATTTAAAATCCTCCGAGGAAAGAATGCAAGAGATTTTTAATATCTTAGAAGGCTATTGAGGTGGCTTTATAATCTGGAAGAAAAAAAAACCCAAGGCCTTAACCCCAAAAACATCCCCCTGCCCAAAGGTTTCATATAAAGAATTGAGCTAGATCTTGCCCTCAATACAAATACCCGGGGGGGATTTTCAAAGATGCAGAGTTCATCAGAAACTGAAAAAAGGGTGTGGGAGCGGCTGAAACCACTTGGACACTTGTTGGGAAAAACCATGGTACAATGCAAAATTTTAAGACCCTTTTTCTTGTCATACATACGGTCAGTCATAGATTATCATGCATTGCCCTATGTTGTACAAGGGAAACAGAGTTGACTAGTTTAGAAAATTTCAAAATGAAGCCATGAGGTCATTCTTTTTTTCCCCCGAAAAACAAAAAATTGTGAAAATGAGAAAAAGAACTAAACTTACCCTCGTTTACGAAAGAATATTATATATAAATACCACATTTTCTGTAAATCAATTTGAGAACCCCCCCTTGTACAGAGTTCCCAAAACAACTAAAACACAGAACAGAGGATACCTTTGCATACAAAAACCCCTTCTTATCAAATCCAGGATCAAAAATGTAAACAATTTGCTCAGCTGAACATACCCCTAACTAAGACCCTAATGGCGTTTTTGTCCCCCCTGGGGAAAAGTCGGACCCAAAAATATATTATACGACTGCCCCCAAAAAAACAGTGTCCCCCCTGTACTTAAGCAGTATCACTTGCAATTAAAATGAGCACTTTAAATCTATCCAATGATAGAAGCTAACCCCGGGGTCCTTGCAGTCTGGAGTAGAGCAGGATGTGCTTTTGTTTTATATAAAACAATATCTTGAAGCACCCGGATTTTAGGGGGGTTATGCTGGGCTAGCACTACGCAAACTGAGTTGCAGGAAACTCATGGCCAAAGAATTTCTATTTAAACAAGGGTCGGGGGTAATATTCTTGATTCACAGAGTGCTCTCCAGGCTCTGAACACTCTTGACAAAAGGTGCAGTTTAAAATTTGCAAATGACATCAGGAAAAGTGTATCGTGCAAAAAAACGAGGCCATGATATACGTTTTGTGTGGATTCCATCGCATTTGGAATCCCCAGGCATGATCATGCTGATCGCCCCGGCAAAGTCAGCATGTGAAACAAAGGGGATAAGATCTTTGGGGGGACCTATTTCCAGGATTTTTTTCAAAATTAAAGCTTCCCTTTTAAAAAGGACTGACTGAGTTGATTAATTCTCAACCCTGAAGCTGTAGCAGAAAGCCTTTTCCGGGTTTTTCGCAAGATTCGACCACCTACATGAGGGGACAGAAAATAGTAACTATTTCTATCATTGATGTCTTGAAGATAACTTATATTATATCCTAAATTTTGGGAAGTGATACATGACGATATCAAATTAAAAACCTTTCCACGCCCCCAAACGTACGCGGCGGGCAGATGAGTAGTAAAAGATGTAAAGTTCCTTTTTGTAAATTTAATAGATTTCATAATAATGTTATAGCCAAAATTTAAAAGTAATATATTATATGTTATAACCTGCATCAAATGTCCACGCTTGCCCCCGCCTGGATTTGCCAGGGGGGTAAATAAAAGGGCTAAAATAAACTAAAAAAATAATAGCCAGGGGGTTAAATAAAATTTCTTTAAATTAACTTAACTGGCTGAACCAGTGTGTGGTGTCAGCCAGAATATATCTAAAAACAGTGGGGAAAAGCATATAAAGTAATATTTTTTTTTATGATGTATGATTTTTATTTCTTTTATCGTGTACAATTACGTTGTTAAGATACTGTATATGTCAGATATAGTAAAAAAAGTAAAACACGATTTTCCCACCCTGAGCAGTGCCAGGGGGTAAATAAATTATTTAAAATTTTAACTCTGGCCTCCCAATTTCTATTGAATCACGCTCAGGGGGAATTTTCTACATTCCAGAGGCCCCTGGGGGGAAAACCCCTAGACAAGGTGCAGAAAATTTGCAAAAAGACTCAAGATAAAGTTATGTGCAAAAAAAACGAGCAATGATATACGTTTGGGTTTTATTTCCCTCGCGGGGGGAAACCCGGGCTGATTATGTTGATCGTAGCAAATAGCATGTAAAGCAAAATGGGATATAGACTTGGGGTACCTTTTTTAGGATTTTAAAAGCATTAAAACTTCCTTCAAAAAGGGCTTTACGGGTTATTAATTTCAACGCCCCGAAGCTGTAGCGAAAGCACTATTACCCGGTTTTCGCAAGATTTATTACTTTGGGTTTTTAAAAAAATAACAAGAATTTTGATTTGGAAGCAAGAATCATGCTTAGATATAGATTTTTGACATTTTTACGTTTGTAATTTTGAAGGAATTTTTGTAAAAATGGTAAAGAAGATATAAGCGAACACTTTTACTTTTATTCGGTGCCCTGGTTACAGCCTTTCAGGCCACCATCATGATGTAGGAGAACCAGTAACCCTTTAAAATAATCTGAGTCATAGAAGATATACTATGTTGTATCCTAAAATTTGGAATGTTATCACATGACCCCATACAAATGTTTCAATGTCTTTGTGCCCAAGCTGTTCGCCGGCGTGGCAGTGATAGATAAAGGATGGTAATTTTTCTTTCCTTTAACTGATATATACTTATCATAAGATGTTTTGTCTAAAATTCAAAAGTAATACCATTTATAAGTTATACCGCGTATAAATTTACACGAGGGGCGAAAAGTTGTGATACAGTGGTTATAACCCATTCAAGGACATGGGGCAGGATCTAATCGAGGAATCAAAAAGAAGACAAAATAAAAACACATCAACATTGAAATTGGAAGAACAGTGAAAAAAACGAAAAATATTTAAATATCAGGAAACACATTTCCATCAGTCGAAAGTATCTAATGATGACAGCCAATGCCCAAAACTCAGTGCCTCCTCGACCTGAGCCAGACGGGAATTTAATAAGGATACCAATCACCCAAGGGGATTAAGCATCATTAAAACTGACTGTCGAAAAAAAAGTGCAAAGAAGTGTCAAAATACCGTAAATGTTTGATTCCCTTCATCTCCCGTGAGGCAAAATAGTTATGAAGATTTACCACCTTGTGGAGTTAGAATATTTAAAATATATATTATATATATATATATATATATATTTTTATAATATTATTATAAAATATATAAATTTATTTTATATAATATATAATTATATAATATTATATAATAAAAATATGAAGTATAATGTTTGATTGCCCAAAAAAAAAACAGCAACAACTGATGTACAACAATTTTATTTATGAAATGGTACATAAGCCTAGCCCTTTAAGATTGAGTCTACATTTGAAAAAAAATATGGTTTTTTGAATCCAGTGACTTCGTTTTTCTGCCCCAATTTGAAAGAAATAATACAAATTTAAAAGGTTTTTTTTTCATTTGTAATTACGCCACGAGGTTTTTTGACTCGGTAAAAGGGAACCCGCACTCAAAAACCGTTTGGGTTCAAAGAACCCAGTTCAATTCGTCGCCCAAAAAAAACATGCCTCTGGACCTCACTTTTTTAACGTATTCGAAAACTACATTTTTTTTTTTCCTTTTTTTTTTTCAAGACCACTGCGCATTACAATTTAATGTTCAAGACCACTGGAGACCCCAGCGTGGTATTTACCAAAGCCAAGTTTCTGGGGAAAAAACCACGAGGAGGAAACTTATATATATATATATATATTATATAAAATTTAAATATATATTATAATTATATTAAGGGTAAAAAAAAAACAAAAAAACAAAAAGATTTATAAAAACAAGAACTTTTTCGAACCCTTCGGATTTCACCCTCTGGTCCGAAGCTTCATATTTAATAAATTTATTTTTGGCCTTGTGATTTTTTTCTATTTGTACCTTTTCTTTCCATTCAAAAATGTTTAAAGAAATGTATCAAATATTATATAATATAAAAAAATATATATATTTTTAAAAAATATATATTTTTTAAAAAAAATATAATATATATAAAAATTTGATATAATAAAAATTTAAAATAAAAAAATTATAAAATTTAAATTTATATAAATATAAACAAACACAAATATTAAAATAATAAAAAAGGGATAATATATATATATATTATTATATATTAAAAATAATAAAAAAAATTAATAATATAATACATAAAAATAATTATATATATTTTAAAATTCACAAATATCTATAGATATTATTTATAATATTATTTATTATATATATTTATTAACTATATATATCATTATTTATAAATTTATATATTTTCCCCATAATTATATATATATATATATTAAAATTATATATATATATTAACATTCTAATTTTAAAATTTTAAATTTATTATATATATTTTAATGTTATATTTTATATATTATATATATTATATTTATATAATATATATAAAATTTAAATAATTATAATTTTGTGTGTGTGTGTTGGGTGTGTGTGCGTATTATTATATATAATATATATTTAATATAAATAAAAAAAATTTTATTTTTTAAATATAAAAACAACCACACACACCCAACAAAACCCAAAACCCCCAAAAACACCACACAAAAACACACAACACACAAAGCACACACACACAAAAACACACACACACACCAAACACAAAAACACAACAACCACACAAAAACCCACACACACCCCCACAACACTTTCTGAAAGAAAACCCCTTTTTCCCTTTTATCACTATCACAGGTTTCCAATCGACAAAATCAACGTAGTTATGATTTCCCCAAAATTACCTTTTATCCATACCCCCGTCCCGCCTTGTAAAAGAAGGCACCTTTTGCATTATATTAAACACTGAAATCCATCAACATTCGAGGTAAACAGGTGAACTATTCTTACAAAACATACTTTTGATGCTTATGGACAGAGGCATAAAGTTTTGGTTTGGCCACATGAAAAATTTGGAAAAAAGGGAAATAAAATTTCTCTTCAGCCCTTTCTTTTGTCAGTATCTTGTTCTCGATGAAAATACAAAATCATAATCGAAGAAAATGGAAAATGGGAAAGGGGCTACGGGTTATGGGAAATACAAAACAAACATTTATCTTTTCCGCAGCCTAAGTTTCATAGGGAAAATATATATATATTATTTCGAAAAGAAGAAAAATAACGAGAGAGAAGTAATCACCCCTTTTTTAGAAAATAGTAGAGATCGAGTTTCAAAAAATAA
>NW_023659936.1:0-20304 GCF_015228065.2 Penaeus monodon | reverse complement strand
TTCCCCCCCTTTCCCCCCTACCCCCTTTTTGAGGGACACCAGTCCTCTCTTCCCCCTTCAAGAAACCCTTTACCCCCCAAAAACCCCCAAAAAACCCTCGAAGAAACTATTGAAATTTCAAGTTTATTTAAAGAAAACTGAAACTCAACCCCAAATTTTACAACTCCTGCCCCTTCACACCCCAAGTAACTGCGATATCCCCCTAACGTACCCCCCTACACCTATCCCCTACCCCCCCCCCCAAACAAGCCCATCTAATCAGAAAAGTATAAACTACCCTTTCATTGGAATATTCGCGGTTTCCGCCCCAAGACCTGACCTTGTCAACCCTTTTCCTCTTATAAACCATCTATTGCATCCCTTAAAGGGGGACCTTTTTACACATCCTCCAATCTTTTTCTTTCAAGGGTAGTTCATGTCTGACCCGGGCCGTGGCCCCAGATGAATTTATTGTATTTTTCATGTTGGATGTTTTGAGTGTGTACGTGGTAGGGTCCCCATTTCCTTTCCCCGGTGAGTGCCGGTTTTATTTTTTTTTTTTTTGGGAATCATTTCTCTTTTTATCCGGTTTGGGACAGACTTGATTTGGGCGGGCTTGGCCACCCAGGGTAGTAGGCAATCAAGGGGAATTTCCTTAAAAGGGGAACAACGCGGCGGTCGGTGATCGAACCCCAAATTTGGGTTTGCCGTCGGACGGGTTTTTTGAGTCCGACGCTCAAAACCATTGGGCCCACCGGGTTTTGACGATCAGGGTTTCCCATGATTTTTTCTTTGCAATTTAGAGCGGTGGTTTTTCCCATTCCTTCCGCCCGGTGTTTTTATCGAGCCCCATCCTATTCCCCGGCACGATTTGAGCTGTTTGGCCACCGTGGCTAGGCAGGCAATCGAGGGGAAGTTCCTTCCCCCAAGGGAAACAGCGCGCGGGGGTGCTCAAACCCCTCGAATCAGTTGCTTTGTGACAGTCTTTTAGTCCGACGCTCTAACCCTTCCCTCCCCCAATACCCAACCCCAATTATTTTGTCTCTTTTCCCCCCATTCCCTTTTTGTCTATCCATACTATCAACCCTTGCACAGTTTTCGTATCTTCCACATTATTTACCAGTGATTTCGTCTACTCTCCCCCTTTCCCCCTTCCCCATAGTTTGGGGACTTTTAATGCCCCCACCTTTTGGGGGATTCTATCACCCAAATCCCGAGGCCCACTCTAGAGCGCTTCCCCTTCCCCAGCTGACCTTACATTTTACACACTCCTATTGTTGTCAAAATCTGATCCACCCTTATGTTTCCTTATTAAGTTCCCCTTTCAAACCCCACAATCCTATGTCGGCCCCCGTTTTTAAGCAACCGTACCCCGTTTTCCCCCACCATCCTGCTTCCCCGACCTCCCAACCATAGACATCCACAGAATCCCACACTTTCGCTTCAACAACCATTTCCTTTCTCAAACGCATACTACCCCACGAACTAACCCCTTTACCACACCCGACCCTAACCTTTCATCAAAATTTCCTTTTCCCCAGTTAGCAACTAATCACAATCAACCACCCTCCCTAAAATTAACTAAGTGCTACTGCCCTTAGATGTCTAGTACTTTTATCTTGTTTTTAACCTTTAAAACCATTAACCCTTTTCCCTAAAGGTAATTAATAGTTTCCCCCCTGCCCTTGTTTAATCCTACCTTCCCCTCGACTCCTTGAGAATCCCCACTTTTTCCCGTAACAATCTTGATTTTTTTTAACGGTAGGTTCATGTTTAGCCGCCTGGTCACAGAGATAAAAATGTTTTTTCATTTTGTGATGCTCTTGGAGTGCGTACGTGGTAGGGCCCCCAGTTTTTCCACGGAGAGTCCCGGTGTTACCTTTTTGGGTAATTTTCTCTATTTTTTTGGGTTTGGGACCAGCACTGATTTGGGTGGCAGGCCACCCAGTGGTTGGGTGGGAAACGAGGTGAAGTTTTTGATCTAATCACCCTTTAATCCCAACCCTAGCCCATTTACTACCCTCGCTACCCCCTCTCCCCCTTGCCGCTCTCAACGCCCTACTCTCCCGAACTGCCATCGCTTTTTACGATAGCCATTTAATCATCAACTAAACCCCTCTTTAAACCCTTTTAATATGACACTTTTCTATACCGCGTATGACCTTTTTTATCTAGCAATTTATTTTTCTTTTTAACCATTAAACCATTTAACCCAAACCATAACCCCTAGCTCTAAATTCACTAGGAAAAACCAAACGATTTTTAAAAATTCCTAAGGCTCTTGAATGTCAGTGGTTGTCGTGGCTTGGTCTCGTCCTTTCTTGGTTTTGCATGCCCGGGTCCCTGCAAAAATAAATCAGAACGAGTTAAATTAATTTAAGACTTATTCTTCCTTAAAATTTTGAGCAGTAGTTGTCTTAATAGGGTGTGCGATTATATAATTATATATTATATAAAATATATATATATATATATTATATTATATAATATATTTTATATATATATATTATTATATATATTTAAGTACAGACACATGCCCAAAAAGACACACGCGGCACCCAGAGGTGTGCGAGATTTACAATATAAATTTTTATTTATAAAATTTTTGTTTGCCTGCAGCTGCTGGTTTGGCTTTTACAAATATAAAAGGGTATGTGTAATATGGCTTTTGTCGAAGCTTTATTTTGAAAAAATTTATTTTTTCAAGACAAAATTCTTATTAATGAAAAATTTGAAAGATGTCAAAAAGGGAATTCTACGTTTAAAAAACTAGAATATGCATTTGATTTCCCTTGACTCTTCTTTACGTTTAAGCAGACGCGGGGGGCCGATAAATGTGCATTTGATATATAGACTTTTCAAAAAACTATTATTTTTAAGATCATCGATGTAGTTCTGCGGGTTTCATCTGTATTAACGGGGGCTTAAAAACAAACATTCGGGGAAAAATTACCAGAAATTTTTTACGAAACACTTTTAATAGAAAAGGCTGTAACACGGAGGATTTAAAAAACCATATTTACGGGGGTTCCCAAAAAGATTTTTAGGGAATAGCCATCTAGACTGGGGTTTAACCCCTCTCTTTTAAAAAAAAAATTACCTTACTAATCTACGGATAATTTTTACGTTCCTCAGATTTTTTAAAATTTTTTTACATTAAATACAAACAGAATAAAAGTATTAGAGGATGTAAGATAAAATATTACTTTTAATAGACCACGCGGGAAAAGTAGAGAAATGTTATTAAAAACACAAGGGAAAATCCTTTTCAACCCCAAAAAGCATATAATCTTGAAATTTGACATGGAAAATAAGCAAAAAGGTTTCCATAGCCACAGGCACACCCTTTTTATTTCCATGTTCTTGGTCATGTTTTTTGCCTTATTATGCGAATCACCCATTACATATGAAGTTCATTTAAAGGGCAAATAAACAAGCACATTAAAGTACACATTTATCTACCTTAGAATTCGCTTAGGGTTTCATTCTGAAACCCCAGTTTTCGGTATAAAAAAAAATTAGACAGTACGTAAATTTCCAATCCAAGTATTTGAGCCATTGCCAACCAATGACTATATATTTTTTATTTTACATTTCAATTCAACAGAGCGTGAAAAAGGATGTCTAAAGAATGTTTGCACCCTTCCCCCCCCCAAAACGAAACGGTAGAGATGTCCCTATTCGGTGAGAGAGAGAGTTAAAGGGACAAAAAGTCGTTTTCCATGAAAAATATTGATGGGTTTTGGGGCCTTTCCCCGGGGATTGCTCTCCGTGGGCACTTGCGCGAGCTTCCGTGCGGGTGTAATTTTGGTACTGATATGTTCGGGTAAGTTTACGCGTGTTTTATAAGTAGATAAAAAACCATGGTAATTTATATGCTGCAGTAACGGTGTGAGGAGCAAATCTTTTTTTATTTTTTTATTTTTCTTCTATATGCTGTGTGTACACACACAACGCACAACACACGTGTGTGTGGTTGGGGGTGTGTGGGTGTGTGTGTGTGTGTGTGGTGTGTGGGTGTGTGTGTGTGTGTGTGTGTGTGGTTTTGGGTGTGGTACACAGACAATAGTGATAGATAGATAGTAAAATGAAAAAAAATTTTGCTCCTCACACCCTTTCTGCAGCTAAAATTTAAAATGGTTTTATATAAATCATTTAAACACGGTGTGTGTGTGTTGTGTGGGGATGAAGAAGATTACAAGCGACCCTATAACAGATTTTTCTTTGTTGTGCGGGCCGCCAAGGCTACAATATGCTGCCCCAAAGGGAAAAACAGTTTTACTTGCTGCTTGGTTTTTTTCGTTAAATTAGTTTTGCCCGTGTGTCGTAAAATTGCGGTCTAAATGTCTGTTTTTTTGAAGCTATCCAATCTACCCAGATAAAAATTATTTAATTATATATATATATATATTAAAATATTTTAAAATTAATAATATATATTATATATATAATTTCAATAGTAAACAACAACAACAATGATAAGATCATAAAAATTATGATGATGGAATAATGATAATAAAGATAATAATAAAAATGTAAGATAATAAGACAAGTTAAAATGAAATGATAATAATATAATGATGATGGATGATAATAATAATAATGTGATGATGATAAAAATAAGATATGAAAATAACATAAAAATAATAATAATAAAAAATAATAAAAAATAGAAATAATAATAAAATAATAATAATAATAAAAATAATAATAATAATAATAAAATAATAAAATAATAATAATGATAATAATAATAAAAATAATCTGAGATGATGATAGTAGAATAATAATAATTATAACAATGAAATAATTAGGGTAACGATAAAATGATGATAATTTAATAATAGTAGTAGTAATGTAAAAAAACAAGAACAAGAGATAATATTGGGAATATGAAAATGAAATAAAATAATAGAACGACAACAGTGTGATAATGATGATAATAAGATGTTTTTTTTATTAGTTAAAAAAAAATAATAATGATATGATACAGATGTAACTTTTTTCTTAGCAACAGATCAGCAGCAATCAAAATCAAGGCGTGAGTCGGAAAAGCCTATTTAAATCACCCCTTTCTGGAGTTATCTCTTCCCATCGCTTTTCAGTGGACGAAAAGAAAAAACTCCACGTGAAATTGCATTTATATTCATTTCACAATTTTATACAAAAAGACTTTTTCAATGGGATCAAATGCTTGCTCTTTTCCCTTTTCAAGTGATCAAAAAAAAAAAAATATGATAGTATTATCCTAACCCGGTTTTATCAAAAACACTTACTTGTTTATGGAAAACATTCCGAACACGACGCTACATTTAAATTAATATACACTGCACCACCGTACATTTTTTGTCCCAAAGGTAGACGGACCCAGAACGAGAAACTTTAGACGTCAAAGAAGAGATTCCAAAGGGAAAAAAGATCTGAGTGAGGGGCACACACAAAAACACACACACACACACACACACCACACACACACCCACACACGCAACACCCCACACACACACACACAATTTTCAGTCTTTTCAGACCCTCCATTAGCCGTAACGCTTTTCTTTTTTGTTCCCCCTGATGGTGATGTAGAAATATCAGGGACTGTACGTCATAGTAGGGAAAACCATCGCCTTTTCATCCCGAGACGTTTAAAACGGGGTTGTAATTTTTGTGTTTTTTACGTCTTAAACAAAATTTTTTAAATTTTTTTCCGGAGTTTTTTCCCTTCACTTTAATTTGTTTTTTTTTTTTCCTGGGACGGGGGAAAACCAAAGAGAGCACCGGAAACGAAATATCTTGTTGTCCTGTATGTAAAAAAGGTGTTATCTTTCCATTTAAAATTTCCCCTGCTAAAGTTTTTTAAAGCTTCACTATCGATGTAGGCACAGAAAGGTGGTCGTCTTCATTTTTTTTTTTTCTCAGAACAAAGTGGAATGTTGAAAAAAAAAACATTTTCTCATAAATCATTTTTAAAGGTAGGTTCATGTCGAGCCGCCCTGGGCACAGCATGATATTTAAATTTTAGTTTCATGTTTGAGCTCTGGGGGTGAGTACGTGGTAGGGCCCCCGTTCCTTTTTTACGGAGAGTGCCGGTTTTACCTTTTAGGCATCGTTCTCTCTTTTTTTTCCGGGCTTGGCCCGCACGACTTTGGGGGCTTGGACACCCAATGGCTAGGTAGGGAATCGAGGGGAAGCCTTGCCCCAAGGGGAAAAACCGCCGGGGGGTGACCGAACCCCCGAACTCAGATTTCCGTCGTGCCCCGTCTTGAGTCCGATGTTCTAATCATTGGCCCCCGCGGCCTTGGCCCCCTATATCTTTTTATATCATATATAACCATTGACATTACGGTTTCGTTTTCTGTCTTATCATATCCTCGTCTATCTTTACCATGCACAAAGAAGTTTAAAAAACTATTTTTTATCACCAAAATATTTTCCCATTTTATAGTAACGCACAGAACTACCAAGATACAACGTTTACGAAAACAAATACAAACGTATGTATAAGTTATTATATAATATTTATTAATAATATAAATATATATATATATATTATATTATATACATTAATTCATCATAACATAATCATGTTTTGTACAAAACAGACACATACACCATGAATTATATTTTGTTACGAATATAACATAAAAAAACAATGTGTATATATAGCACAAACACACACAACACGCGCCACACACACAAACCACACAACACACAAAACACACACACACCAAACCCCAACACAACACACACACACGAAAAGGCTATCACCCTTTAGTACAAGGTGAACGAGGAGTTATACTTTTTAAACGGCAGATTTTTATTTCTAGATTTGACACCACGCAGTATAAGAACACGACATTTTTAGTTATACGGTTTCGGGCCGCGCGGGGTCACGGTCACCCACCGGAGGGAGGCGGGGGGCTGCCTTTAGCGCGGTGGTAGTTAGCACGAATCCCCGGAGGGGGCGAGAGGGACCTACCGCGTCGGTGTTCACACGAACTCCCGGTCAAACGGGGGCAGATATAAAAGTGACCCCCCCCTCGCTGAGCGGGGGGTTCTTTTGTGAATTTGGTTTCCACGTGGAAAACACCACGTGGTCCATGGTAACCAAAATAGAATACCCACATCCTGTAACAGAAATAAAATTTATCCACATCTTAATTGCTGGGCCACCTACTCCGCCTCGCCCCGAGGCGCCTTCAAGGGGGACCTAATTTTGGCTGGTCGCTCGTCTCGTGCTTTGTCCGGGTTAAACTTCGGGGTCCCGTCCATGTTGTCCTCACCCCCTTGGTCCCGGTGTAATTCTCTCGCCTCGTTATCCACACGTCCTCAAAAAGTCCGCACAGGTCCCCCTTTGATTTCAGATTGTTTTGACCTCTCGTAGCCGGGCCCCGGGGCCTAACGGCGGCTCCGCCCACACGTCTCACAGATCTCGCGGGTCCTTCTCGCGTCCACACGTCCTGTAATCTTGTCGGATCTACGGCGTCGGGGCGGGGGCGGCATCTCAGGGGTTATACCTGCCACGGCTCTGGATTTGCCGGATTGGGCGTCCGCTAGGCGTGCCTATGACAGCATTTGGGGCGACTGGTATTTTTCTGACGAAAATTTTGGTCCGGGGCCTATGGCGATCTTGATGAATCCTTCTCACAGCACCTAAGGGTCCCCCTTTTGGTGCCGTATCGGTCCGACTGAAATATAAAGTGGGGGAGCCAGATCTACACGTAAGGGCCAGAGTAAAAAAAAAAAGGCAACAGAAAAGATTGGGGGGAATTACCACTAGCGGTTTTTTCATAACAATTACGGTTTTTTAATTTTGGTTTTTTTAATTTTTCGTCATTTCTTTTTTTTTTTGTTTTATTTTCACAAAGGTAAAAAAGAAAAAGAAGGGGGAGTGTCAGTAGGGGTCCCATAGCCCTATTTGAACCCCAAACCCATCTCTGATAGATATGAAAATAGAAAAGGGGAACGAATCGGCGATCGCGAGGATTATTTGAACTAGTTCACACAGAAAAGAAATAGATGAACTTGTAAAATGTACAAACCCATCGTCACGACGGAAAAAAATTGGGGGCTAAAGAGATACATAATAAATTTTTAGCGGCACAGACAGAAAACCAGTTTTATTAATAAAAAAGGGGTCTTTGCTTTTTCCGCGTGTGGAGTGGGGTGAGGTGTGGGTATGGGGGAGGACAGCGGTTTAATGAGAGGGAAAGCGAGGACCCCAACAGAGAATGAACATAAAACAATATTAACGTTCACTATAACAAAACTGAAGAAAAATTAGCAATGCTAGCTATTTAAGATTTTTTTCAACTACCAAATTGAATTCAACATATAATGATATGCGACGAATGTACGCATGAATGAATGGTGACTAAAAAAATATTCGAAAAATTTTATCAAGCAAATTTTTCTGGGGGTCAAAAATTGAACCCCGAGGTACATGTCTAGCTTTCCCGTAGACTTCAATAAAATCAATAACGGGGGGATCCTATCCCCAAATGCCGTATAGACGAAGCGATTTGAGAGGAAATAAAACCCTGCTCTTCTGCGTATCTGAAAGGGGGCGCTCGCAAAATTCCGAAGGATAAAAAATTCACGAACACACAAACGCTTGGGGGGTCCCCAAAACATGCAAACGATTTGGGGGTGAGAAAGGTGGATTAATAAGCGAATAATGATTTAGTTAAACCCTGTCCTACTTTAATTAACGGCGTAACCGGGGTCCCACCGACCAAAGGGAGCCGAACAAACGAATAACTTCGGTTTTGCCCTACTCTCAAAACGACGGAGCGCAGTCTATTAGGCGTTTACGAAACCCCCGGGGCAATATGGGCAATCCTGTGCACTATGATATGGGGGAAGACCCTAGTTATCCAAATAAACAATTTTGTACCGTTCGCTCTAGCGCCGATAGAACGTGCCCCCCCCCAAAAAGCAAGTAACAATGATATATTTGCTTCCAAATTAGAGGGAACCAAGTGGTCATCTGTCCCTACCCACGCCCCACCGCCCGGGAAAAGGAAGGAGGTCGGGTTTCAAAAAGGGAAATTTAAACCTTTTTTCTAACCCAAAAGGCCCCAAAGCGAAAAAAAAGGGAAGGTCAGGTCGGGCGCGGGGTAGGAACGAGAAAATGAAATGATTTGTGAAGATAAAATCCGAACGCGTTAAATTTCGTTGCAGATGAAACAAATAAAATCCTAAAAAAGAAAAAAATAATTAATACTTAATAAGAACGAATCATGTTATTACACATACTCGACGCACGGAAAGCGACTGAGGGGAAGAATAGTGGAGAAGTGCCATTTGCTGTCCTTGCACCTATAACCCAAACAAAAAAAAACGGCTTAAAAGTATGGGAAAAGAAGGGAAAAGAAAAAAAGGGGGGCCCCAAAAACGTGTACTTACGGTTTTTTCTTACCCATGTCGAAGGGGTCGAGCGGATTTTTGGGGAATTGCGTTTTTGTGGACCGGAAGGAGCAGCCCCACCCGAAAAGTTTGTAAAAGCTATGGTATTAGTACAGTGGTGACGGGGACGCAAAACACACGTAAAGGGGTGAACACACGCTACGACGACGCTGGGGATTGCAAAGGGTAAAAAAGCCCCGCGTGGAGCCACGGCAGCTGCCGGAGGAGGGCGGAGCTGCCCTACCGCGCGGTCGTTTGACACGAACTCCCCCGGAGGGAGGCGAGAGCTGACCCTACCCCCGGGGTAGTTTGGACGGACTCCCGGAAAAACGAGGTCAGATATAAAATGTGACCTCGCCTCGCTGAGCGGGTGGTTCTTTTTGGACATTTGGATCCACGGGGAAAAAAAACCACGGGGTCCACTGGTAACGAAATAGAATTACCCCCAAATCGAACAGAAAAAAAATTTACCCAAAATTTATACACACACACACAAATATATATATTAATAATATATAATATATATAATTAATATAATTGACACACACACACACACACAACACACACGCACACCACAACACACACATATATGGGTGAAATTATATATTATATATATATATATTTATAATATATTATTAAAATTATAAAAATTACACACACATATATGTGTGGTGGGGGTTGTGTGCGTGTGTGTGTGTTGGTGTGGGTGTGAATATATATTTTTAAATATAATATATATATATGTATATAATATGTATATATGTGCGTGTGTGTATAAGATGTGGATAATTCTTTTTCTGTTAAGGGTGGAAATTTATTTCGGTTCCCAGGGACCAGTGGCTTTTTCCCCAGTGGACCCAAATGTCACAAAAAAACCACCCGCCAGCGAGGGCGGAGGTAAAATTTTATATCTACCTCTTTTGACCGGGAGCCGTGCCAATTCCCGAGCGGGGGTCAGCTTCGCCTCCCCCCGGGGGAGTTCGTGTCAAGCGACCAGCGCGGTAGGTCGCTCGCCCCCTTTTCCGGGCACTGACCGTGGGTCCCCCCGGCCTTTTTACCCCCTTAGCAAGTGAGCGTCGTCGTACGTGTGTTCAACCCCTTACGGGGTTTTGCGTCCCTGTCAGCCCCTGTACTAGAGTAGCTAGCTTTTTCAATTGGTGGGCAGGGTGGCGCTGCTCCTTTTGGCTCGCAGCAGAACGAAAATTTCCCAAGAAAAACCGCTCACCCCCTTTAAGACTGGCAAGAAAAAAAAAAGTAAGTACCGTTTGGGCCCCTTTTTTATTTCTTTCCCTTTTTTCTCCAAAAGGTTTAAACCGTTGGTTTTGTGGGTTTAAAAGTTAAGGACAAAACAAATGGCACGTTCCCACTATTTTTCCACCTCAGATGCATTTTCCCGGGGATCGGTATGTGATCAATAAACAGAAATCGTTGTTAGTTAAAATAATATTTTCTCTGTTTTTAGAGATTTTTATTTTTTATCTGCAAACGAAATTTTAAGCGTTTTGTGATTTTTTCTTATCCGAATTATTTCTTTTATCTCGTTCCTAACCCTCGCGCCCCACCTGACCTTCCCCTTTTTTCGTTTGGTCACTTTTTGGTTTGAAAAAGGTTTAAATTTTTGTCTTGACCTGACCTCACTTCTCTTTTCCCGGTCGGGGGGGCGTGGGGGGGGACGATGGGAATTGGTTCCTTAATTTTGGAAAACAAAAAATATCATTTTACATTGCTTTTTTTGGTGACACGTCTACGGGGCTAGAGCGAAGAGGTAACAAAATTATTTTTGGGTATAGCGTAGGATCTTTCCCCCTATCATAGGCACGGGATTGCCCGATATTGCCCCGGGGTTTCGTAAATGCCTAATAGAGCTGCGCTCCGTCGTTCAGAGTAGGGCAATAACCGAAGTTATTCGTTCGTTTGGCTCCCTTGATCGGTGTGAACCCCCGGTTTCGTCCGTTAATTAATGTAGGGGCTAGGGTTTTAAACTAGAATCATTATTCGTTTAAATCCAAACCTTTTTTCACCCTCAAGTCGTTTCAGTTTTTGGGGACCCCCCCAAAGGGTTTTTGTGATTTGTGAATTATATATCCTTCGGGAATTTGCGAGGGCCCCTTCAATACGCAGAAAAGAGCAGGGGTTTTTTATTCCTGGCTCAAATCGTCAGTTCATATACGGCATTTGGGGGATAGGATCCCCCCGTTTTGAGTTTTTTGAAGTCTGACGGCAAAGCTAACAGTACCCGGCAGTTCAGATTTTGACCCCCAGAAGATTTGCTGATAAAAAATTTTGGGGTATTTTTTTTAGCACCATTCATCATGCGTACATTTTGCGCATAATTATATGTTGAATTCAATGTGGTAGTTTAAATAAACTTTTAAAAAGCTAGCATTTCTAATTACTTCAGTTTTTTTATAGTGAAAGTTAAAATTCGTGTTTTTGTTCATTCTTTGGGGAGGTCACTCGCTTTCCCTTCCCTTAACGCTAGCTGTCACTCACAAAGCAACACAACACCCTTTCCCCCCCCTCACACACGCAGGACAAAAAACAAGACCCTTTTCATTTAAAAAGGTGGTTGCTGTCTAGTGCCGGCGTAAAGTTTTGATCTCTTTAGCCCGAATTTGTCCCGTGACGAGTGGTTCGTAAATAAATACAAGTTACATCATTTTTTCTGTGTGACGACTAGGTTCAAAAAGATCCTCGCGGATCGCCCATGTCGTTCCCTTTTCTATTTCATACTATAGAGGGTTTTAGTTTAAAAGGGCTTGCGGACCGCTATACACTCCCTCTTCATTTTCTTCTTTACTTTGTGAAAAAAAAACAAAAATGAAAAAAATCCCCCCCAAAAAAGTTAAAAAAACCCAAAATTAAAAAACCGAAATTGTTATGAATAACCGGCTAGGGGGAATACCCAATCTTCTCGTTTCCTTCTTTTTCTCTTACTCTGGCCCTTACGTGTATGATCTGGGTCCCCGACTTTTTATTGCAGTGGACCGATAGGCACCGAAAGGGGGACCCTTAGGGGCTGTGGAAGGACGTAAGGGAAGATCGCCATAGGCCCACGGACCAAGATTTTTGTCAGAAAAGGTACCCGTCGCCCCCCGAATGGTGAAGGGGGGGACGCCTAGCGGACGCTGCAGATCCCGGGAACTCCCGGAGCTCGTAGCGCAGGTAAAGCCGCCCCGAGATGCCGCCCTGCCCCCCCCCACGCCGTAGATCCCGGGCGAAGATAAAGAGGGCGTGTGGACGCGAGAAGGACCGGCGAGATTGGAGGATGGGACGAGGACGCCGCCGAGTTAGCCTGGCCAGGGTCGAGGAGGTCAAAACGAAAATTTAAGTCAAGGGGGACCTTGCGAGATTTTGAGGACGGTGGATAATGAGGCGAGCAGATTCACCCGGGGGCCAGGAGGGGGGAGGACAAAAGGCGAGCAGCCCGAAGTTGAACCCAGGACAACGCACGAAGCGGAGGGAAACCCCCAAGTTTGGCCCCTTGAAGGCCTCAGGGCGAGGCGCGAGTAGGTGGCCCGGGAATATAAGAGTGGATAATTCATTTCTGTTTCAGGTGTGGATAATTCTATTCGGTACCAGTGGCCCCGTGGGTGTTTTCCCCCGTGGATCCAAAAGTCACAAATAAGAACCACCCGCTCAGCGAGGGCGGAGGGAATTTTTTAAAACTGACCTGTTTGACCGGGGGTTGTGTGAAGCACCGACGCGGTAGGGGCACCTCTCGCCTCCCTCCGGGGGAGTTTGTGCAAGGGGGGTACCAACCCCGCTAAGGAGCCCCCCGCCTCCCTCCAGGGGGGTGACCGTGACCTCCGCGCGGCCCCCTACCCGATAATAAAAATGTCGTGTTTTTTTACTGCGTGGTGTCAACCTAAGAAATAAAGAGTTAGCCGTTAACAAGTATAATACCCCCTGTTTACATTTTACTAAGGATGATAGCCTTACAGTGTGTTGTGGGGTGTGTGTGTGTGTGTGGTGTGTTTGTGTGGGTGTGGTGTTGTTTTGTGTGCGCGTGTGTGTGTGTGTTTGTGCTATATAACACATAGTTTGATGTGTTATTCGTAAAAAAATATTATATTCAGGGGGGGAGGTCTGTTTGTTACAATACATGAATATAGTGATATAGAAATTTATGTATATTTTATATATATTATTTATATATATAATTATATATATAATATATATATACAATAATTAACATACGTTTTTATTTGTATATTCGTAAACAGTAGTAACTGTGTGTAGGTCTGTGCGGGTTTTCGTATTATGGAATATATGTGTGATAAAAAATATATTTTTGAAGCTTTTTTTGTGCAGGGGAAAAAGAATAGACGAGGATATGATAATGACAGTAAAAGAAACCGTAATGTCAATGGTTGATAATGGATAGTAAGATAATGGGCCAAGGCCCCGGTCCGAATGATTAGAACATCGGATCGAGGGGGCGAGGCAATCGAGTTCGAGGGTTTGATCACCGGGCCCGGGGCGTTGTTTCCCCGGGCAAAGGGAAATTCACCTCGATTGCCCACCTAGCCCTTGGGGGTCCAAACCCGCCCAAGTCATGCTGGTCCCCAAACCCGGAAAAAACAGAGAGAAAAAGATTGCCTAAAAAGGTAAAACCGGCCCCTCCGTGAAAAGGAATGGGGACCCTACCCCCGTACTCACTCCCAAAAATCACAAAATGAAAAATCAATTTAAAATCAGCTGGACCAAAGGCGGGTCAGACAGAACCTACCGTTTTAAAAGATTTATAGTAAAAGTATTTTTTTTTTAACATATCCACTTTGTTCGAGGGCAAAAAAAAATGAAGACAGACCACCATTTTGTGCCTACACGATAGTGAAGTTTTAAAAAAACTTTTGCAGGCAGAAATTTTAATGGATAAGATAACAACTTTATTTCTAAAAAGGACAACGAAATATTTTGTTTCCCGGTGCATCTGTTTGGGTTTTCCCCCCGCCCAGGAAAAAAAAAAAACAATTTAAAATGAAGGAACAGAAGTCGGGAAAAAATAAACAAATTTTGTGAAGACGTAAATGAACACAAAAAACGTTACAACCCGTTAATCGCTCGGGGGATAAAGGGGATGGTTTCCAACTATGACATACAGCTCCCTGATATTTCTACATCACACATCGAGGTGGGAGACGAAAAAGAGAAATGTTACGGGTAATGGACGGGCTGTAAAGACTGAAAATTGTTTGTGTGTGTGGTGTGTGCGTGTGTGTGTGTGTGTGTGTGTTTGGTGGTGGTGTGGGTGTTTGGTGTGTCTCACAATCTTCTTCCCTTGGAATCTCTTCATTTACGTCATAAATTTCTCGTTTCAGGTCCGTCTACCATTTGGACGAAATAGTTACGGTGGGCAGGTATATTAACTTCAAAGTAGCGTCAGTGTCGGGAAAGTTTTTCCCTAAACAAGTAAGTGATATTTTATAGAATCCGGTTAGGGTAAGTAGCTATCTATTTTTTTTTTTTGATCACTTTTAAAAGGAAAAAGCAAGATTTGATCCCTTGCAAAGTCTTTTTTGTATATAACTTTTGGAAGAATATAAATGACAAATTAATCACAGTGGGATTTTTTTTTGGACCATGATGGAAAGCGAGGGAAGAGATAATCACAGAAAGGGGGATGTTCAATAGGCTTTTCACATCACGCCTTGAGTCTTGTTTGCTGCGATTGTTGAAGATGAAAGTTCATTGTTCACATTTATTTTTTTTATAACAATAAAAAAAATACATCGTTATTATATCATTATCAGCACGTTGTCTTTTACTATTATATTTATTATCATTATCTTCTTTCCAAAATTTATCAGTCTTGTTTTTGTTTTTTTATCTTTACTATACTATTATTAATAATTTATCATCTTTATCGTTCCAAAATTTTTACATGTTATAATTAAATTTTTATTCATATCATATCATATGATTTTTATTTTTATTATTATCTTTATTATTATTTTTATTATTATTTTTATTATACTATTATTATTATTTTATATTTTATTATAATTTATTATCACTTCATTTTATTTTTACATCATCATCATTTTTATTTTTATAATATCATCACATTTTTTATTTTTATCATATCTTTATTAACATTTTCATTTTATCATTATCAATTTTTATTATCTTTAATTACAATTACCTATCATAATTTTTGATCATTATCAGTTTTGTGTTAATACTATTGAAATATATATAATTATATATATATATAAAAATTATATAAAATTATATATATAATATATTATAATACATTTTATCTGGTTTTAGATATGGATAGCTTCAAAAAAAACGGCATTTAGCCCGAAATTTTTCAGAACCGGGCAAAAAACTAATTTAACTGAAAAAAAACCGAGCAGCAAAGTGAAACTGTGCCCTGGCAGCATATTGTAGCCTTGCGGCCCCCGCACAAACGAAGAACAATCTTTTTATAGGGTCGTTGTAACTTTCTTCATCACACACACACACACCCCCACACAAGTGTTTATAAGTAGATTTATATAAAACCTGTGTAATTTATACGCAGTAAACGGTTTTTAGGAGCAAAATTTTTTCTATTTTATCTATTATCTATCTATCTATAGCTGTGTACACCACACACCACCACAACCACACCACCACACACACACACAACACACAACCCACACACACCCACCACACAACCACAACCCCACACCATGGTGTGTGGCGTGTGGTGTGACACACAGGCATTAGATAGATAAATAGAAAAAAATAGAAAAAAAATTTTGCTCCTCACACCTTTACTCCCGCATAAAAACACATGGTTAATAAGTCTACTTAAAAAACACGCGAAAAACTTACCCCGGGAAAACAATCAGGACCATAATTAACGCGCGCAGGAAGGCACGCAGCAAGTCCCCCACGGAGAGCAATACCCGGGGAAAGGGCCCAAACCCTCAGATATTTTCATGGACAACACTTTTTTGCCTTTAACTCTTCTTAACCGGAATACGGGACATCTCGTAGCTTTTCGTCTTTGGGGGGGGGAAGGGACTAATCATTCTTTGAGACGTCCTTTTTACGCTCTGTTTAATTGTAATGTGTAAAAAAATATATAGTCATTTGGATTTGGCAAAGCTCAGTAATACTTTGGGTTGGATTTTCGTACGATCTAATTTTTGTTTTTTTTCCGATAACTGCGGTTTTAGAATTAAAAAAAAACCCATAGCGTAATTCTAAGGGAGTGAAGTGTAACTTTATGTAGCTTTTTATTTGCCCATTTAAAAGTAACTTTTATATGTGAATGGGTGATTCGCAAATAAAGGGAAATAAATGGACCAAGAAATGGGGAAAAACCAAATGGTTTTGCCCGTGGCTATGGAAACCCGTCTTGTTATCTTCCATGTACAAATTTTTAAATTTATGCATTTTGGGTTTTAAAAGGGGTTTCTTGTGATTTTTAATAAAAATTTCTCTACATTTTAGACGTTGGTCATTAAAAGTAAATTTATACTTTCTCCCCTTTTACTCTTATTTTTGTTTTTATATAAAGTAAAAAAAAATTTTTTAAAAATCTGGGAAACGTAACATGTATCCCTAGATTAGTAAGGTAATTTGCTTTTTTAAAAAAGAGAGTGGTTTTAAAACCAAGTTAGATGGTATACCACAAATCTTTTGGGAAAACCCCCAGAAATAGGTTTAAAAGCCTCCGTGTTCAGCCATTTTCTATTATAAAGGTTTCGATAAAACATATTCGGGAAATTTTTCTCGAATGTTTTTTTCATGGGCCCTGTTTATACAGATAAAACCTGCAGAACTACATCGATGATCATTAAAAATTAATATTTTTGTGAAAATGTCTATAATAACTGACTTTCATGGGCCCGCGGCTGTTTAAAAACGTAACGAGAGAGAAAAGGGAACCAAATGCAGATTCTAGTATTTTAAAAACTTTTAGAATTCCTTTGACATTTTTAAATTTATTCATTAATAAAAATTTCCGTTTTGAAATAAAATTTCTTACAACATGAAAGCTCACAACAGACCATATTACACATACCCCTTTTATATTCGTTAAAAGCAATCCAGCGCGCAGGCAAAATAAATTATAAAAAAAAATTCATATTGAATTTCCCCACACACGTTGGGTGCCGCGGGTCTTTTTTTGCATGTGTTGCATTAAAAATAAAATATTTTAATATAATTTTATATATATAATATATATATAAATAATATATATAAAATATATTAATAATATATATAATATATAAAATGCGCCCCCATAAATTAAACAACTACGGACCAAAACTATGAAGGAGAGCAATAAGTCTGTATAAAAAATGTTAACTCGTTTTTGATTTTTTATGCAGGAGACCCGGCATGCGAAAAACCCAAACAAGGACGGCCCCAACCACGGAAAATGAAGTTTAAGAGCCTTTGGAAGTTTTTAATCGTGGGTTTCCCAAGTGGGAAATTTTGAGCAGTATGGGGTTTTGGGTTTGGTTTAAGGTTAAGGTTTCAAAGCAAAATAAAAGTGCTAGATATCAAAGGTCATACAGCGGTAAGAAAAGTGTCATATTTAAAAGGGTTTTAAAAGGGGGGTTAGTGATGATTTTAAAAGCGCATACGTCAAAAGTCGTAGGCAGTTTAGGAGAGTATGGGTTGAGAGCGGGAAGGGGGAGAGAGGGGGGAGCGGGGGTAAGTAAAGGGCACGGTTTGGATTAAAGGTGATTAGATAAGAACTTACCCCGATGCCTACCTAACACGGGTGGCCCAAACCCAAATCGTGCGGTCCCCAAGCCCGAAAAATAGGAGAATGATCCCAAAAAGGTAACCCCGGCACTTCCGTGGAAAGGAAACTGGGGACCCTACCACGTACGACCCCAAGAGCATCACAAATAAAAAATCAATTAAGATCTGCTGTGACCACGGGGGCTCAAAATAAACCTACCTTTTTAAAAAAGTCAAGTTTGTTACGGAAGAAGGGGGGTTTCTGCAAGGATGTCCGTAGGGTAAGGTAAGGATTAGCAAGGGGAGGGGGGGAAAGAGCTATTAGATTACAGCTTCAGGGAATGGTAATGGTTTAAAGGTTTTAAAAAAAAGAAAAAGTACTAGACATCTAAGGGCATTAACTATAGTTAATGTTAGGAAGGGGGGTTGAGTTGGATTAGGGGGTTTAAACGGGCAAAGAATTGGGAGTGAAAGGGTTAGGGCGGGGTGGTAAGGAGTTTGATTCGTGAAAAGGGTAGTATGCGTTTTTAGGAAAGAGAAAGGTTGTTTAAGCAGAAAGTGTGGGTTCTGTAAGGGTGTCGATAGGTTGGAGGCGGTGAAGGCGGATAGGTGGGGGAAAGCGATACGGGTTTTTCTTTAAAAAAGGGGCACGACAATAGGGTTGTGGGGGTGAAAAAGGGGAAAATTACATAAGGGAAAAAAGGGTGGATCAGATTTGACAACAGATAGGGTGTGTTTGAAAAAGTAAGGGCAGCTGTGGAGAGGAAACGCTCAGGATCGGCCTCGGGAGTTGGGGATAGAATCCCCCCAAAGGGGGCGGCAGTTAAAGGCACCAAAATATGAGGGAAAGGGGGGAAGGGGGGAAGTAGACGAAACACGTGATCCAATAATGTAGGAAAATACGAATAATGGCAAGGGATTGATAAGTATGGTGAGACATAAAGGGAAGTGGGGAAAGAAAAATGATAATTTGGGGATTGTTTGGAGGGTGGAATGGTTAGAGCGTCGGGCTCAAGACTGCCGACGGAATCGAGTTTGAGGGTTCGAGCACCGGCCGGGCGCTGTTCCCCTTGGGCAAGGAATTTCCCCCCCGATTGCCCCCTAGCCCCTGGGTGGCCCAAACTAGCTCAAGTCAGTGCCGGGTAAATAGAGGGTGACTGATAAAAAAAAACCGGGCGGAAGGGAATGGCAAACCACCCCTCTAAATTCCCAAAAAAAAAATCATGGAAGCCCCTGTCGTCAAGGCGGGTGGGCCGAAATGGTTAGAGCGCGGGCTCAAACCCGTCACGAGGGGAATCCAATTCGAGGGTTTGAGTCCCGACCGCCGCGTTGTTCCTTTAGCAAGGAATTCCCCTTGATTGCTACCTAAACCCCCGGGTGGGCCAAACAGCCCAAATCAAATGTGGGCCCAAGCCCCCATAAATAGAGAGAAGATTACCTAAAAAAAGGTAACACCCGGGACCCCCGTGGGAAAAGGAAATGGGGACCTACCAATACTCACTCAAAGAGCATCACAAATGAAAACACAATTAAGTATCATGCTGTGACCACGGCGGCTCAGACATGAACCACCGTTTAAAAAAAAGAAGATTGGAGGATGTGTAAGAAAGGGCTCTTGAAGAGCAATAGAGGTTTATAAAGGAAAAGGGAAAGACGAAGGTAGGTCGTGGGGCGGAAAACCGCGAATATTCCCAAAGAAGGATAGTTTTACTTTACTGATATAGATGGGCGTGTTGGGGGGGGGTGGAGGGTAGGGGGTAGGGGGGTATCGTTAGGAGGAGGATGGATATCAGCAGTTTTTGGAGGGGGAAGGGGCAGGAGTTTTTAAAATTGGAGGGTTTAGTTCAGTTTTATTAAGTAAACTTGAAAATTTTCAAAGTTTTTCTGAGGAGTTGGTTGGGGGGTTTTGGGGGATAAAGGATTTCTTGAGAGGGGGGAAAAAGAGGACTGTGTCTCAAGCGTAGGGCAAAGGAAGGTGGAGGTGATTGTGTGGTAGGGGAAAAAGGGGGTGGAACTTTTTGTCGTTACGGGTAGTTCGAGGAGGGAGGGGAAAAGGGGTGGGTTTTAGTGGTGATGGGGGTATCTGTAGTAGAGACTGGAGTTTGACCGGGGGGTAGGAGGTAGAAGAGGGGGGGTTTGAGTAGGGGGGGTGGGTTTTGGGGAATTGGTGAATGAGCGTATTTCTGGGTAAGGAGTAAGAGAGAAACCACGCGACGTGCTTCCGTC
>NW_023659934.1:5000-17500 GCF_015228065.2 Penaeus monodon | reverse complement strand
CGCTTATTTTTTATTACGTTTTATTTGTATTATTACGTTTATTTTAATATCACGATTTTATTTATTATCTTTTATCATTACGTTTAGTTTTATTTAAGTTTATCCATTCTTCTATTTCATATATTTCTCTTTTTGTAGTATGAAATTGGTATCCTAGACTACTCAAGACACAACATGGCTAAATAACTTAACATCGGTAGCATTAAACAACGACTTTGCACATAAGTTTATAGAACTATCTCATTACAAAGAAAATAAATAGTCACTAATTTCTTAAATGAACCCACTTGGTAGCATAAAGGGGAGATTATATTTATATCAGAATAATTGTTATATAAAAACACTTTATTATATTTAGGGTAGTTATCATATCAACAATGTCTTATTTTTTAATAATCTTTATATCAAACAGAAGACCTTGAAAAAAACCAAAAAAATTTAATTAATTTAATAAAATAAAAATTTTAATTTTAAAAAAGCTTTTTGTTTCTAAAATCACTACGCCTCTACGTTTGGTTATCAAATTTGCAAATAGAGGGGAGGGGGTTCTAGGGTTTTCCCTTCAGTATATTTCTGACAATATGGTGGTAGGAGTCCACATACAAAAACCCATCTGCATATATAACACGGTGATGATAATAACTTTACTAATAACACTGATAGCAGTGGTAATAGTAATGATGGTGTTAATTATGATAATTATAATTATGATGATTATTATCGTTATGATTATGATTTGATTTTGTTTGATTATAATTATACTTATGAACGTGATTAGGGGTATGAGCATTATTTACAAAATTATTATTATTTATTATTATTATTATTATTATTATTATTACATTACTATTATTACTATTACTATTATTATCATTATTATCATCATTTAAATTATATTATTATCACCCATCATCATCATCATCATCATCATCATCATCATATCATCATCATCATATTATTCTATTGTTTTGTTGTTGTTGTTGTTGTTGCTGTTATCATCATCATCATCATCATCGTCATTGTCAATATTCTTATTATAATTATTATAATCATTATTGTTGTTGTTCTCCTTTTTAATATGATAATGATAACAATAATGATGACGATAACGGTAATGAAACAGAATATAAGGATACTATTTGTACTGGTAGTAATAGGAACATCAAACAAATAATAATAGAAAGGATATTATTACAAACGATTATGATGATAATGTTGATAATAAAATAATAATAATAATAATGATAATAATAATAATAATAATAATAATGATAATAAATAATAGAATAATAATAATAATAATTAATAAATAATAAATAATAAAAATAATAATAATAATAATATTATTATTATTATTATTATAATAAAAAAGTAATAAAAAATGAATAATATATAATAATAATTATATAATAGTAATTGTAATAGTTATAATAACAAAAAATAATAATATGATAATAATGATAATAATAATAATAAAATTGATACTAATAATAATGATAATAATAATAATAATGAGAAGGATGATTAGGATGATAATAATGATAATGATAAGGTAGTATTGTAGTAGTAGTAATAGTAGTAGTAATAATAGTAATGGTAGTAGTAGTAGTAGTAACAATAACGAAAAATAATAATAATAATAAATAATAATAATAATAAAAAATTTAAATAATAATAATAATAATAATAATAATAATAATAATAATAATAATAATAATGATATTAGTTATAATAAAAAAAATAAAATAAATAGTAATAATAATAATGATAATAATAGCCAGCACCAGTAATGATATGAATATTAATAATGGTAATGATAATAATGATAATTCTAATAATGATGATGATGATGATTATGATAAATGATGTGGATGATGATTATGATGATGTTTGATGATGATGATGATGATGATGATGATGATGGATGATAATGAAAATTTGATAAATGACAATAAAACAGTAAGGGACAGTTCACTGACATTCAGAAAGAATAAACATTTAAATTTGACACACGAACAATGCTAAATCGACGAGGTCATAATAATACACTTTTTTATTATCCTAAGCTGACGGCCGCACCGCACCATATTTTAAGCTGTGGTTCAATACGAGTAACAGATTTGCCGACCTCCTGTTCACCCTTGACCTATTTTTCAAATATAGCAGTTTGGGTTTACGTCAGTTCGAAAGGGGGAAGACTAATATCGTTTCCATAGGTTTAAGGCATGCTGCATTTTGGGTTTAATAGGCCCAGAATTTTTTAAATTTGGTGATGAAACCCGATTATATTTACTGTTTAATACGTATGTGGGGTTGTGTGTGTGGTGGGGGTGTGTGTGTGGTGTGTGTGTGTGGTGTGTGTGTGTGTGTGTGTGTGTGGGTGTGTGTGGTGTGTGTGGGTGTGTGTGAGTGTGTGGGTCCGTGCGCGTACGTACATGCTCCAGTACAGACACTTTCTCTTGTTCTTTGTTTTTTACAGTTAATTCATTTCGGATCCTCATCTCTCTGACCTTGGCTTCAGGGGGTTTAGTCCAACACTGTTAACGCGGCTTCTGGGATCGCAAACAAGCTTTCTATTCCCTCGCACATAGTCAGTGTGACGTTTGCGGTCTTTAAACCCGGACAAAAATCTTCTAAACCTCACGCTCCAAACATTTAGCTGACAAGGTTGGATTGCTTATAAATGCAAAGTGAATCAAGTAGAACTCTCATATTATTGATTTATTTTTCTTCTGCTACCTTTTTATCATAATGTTTAAAAAACTTGAATGTTATTCGATTTCCAATGAGCGAAGTATATGTAAAAGCACAATCTAACATATATATGAATGTTTTGTCTTATCAATTTAATATAACAAATAAAATCTGGAGGGTTTCACCTAACATATGGCTCCTAAGGAAAGCTATCAGGTTTTAGATTACAAAGGGTTGTCGTCAGGAAGGGCATCCGGCCATAAAATAAATATCTGCCAAAACAGGTTATAGCGACCCATATAAGAATGGGACAAAGCTTTCAGAAAAAGAAGAAGAAAAAATTTCATAATATATATATATAATATTTTAATATAAAATTTTATATAATATATATATATATATATATATATATTTTATAATAAAAAACACATATATACACACACAAAAACACACACACACACACGAGTATAAACAGATACTAAAAATCATTATAAAGCCTATTCTTTGAGGTTTCACGCGCCATGTTATAGCATGCCTTAAACTTTTACACAAAATTTACAAACACGTCAAGTCTGTAATAATTTGTCTGTATGGGGTCCCCTAATAGATAGAAAGTAATACATTTATATCAAAAAAGGCTTCCGCATTGCAATATAGGAATTTGTATATTGGTCTGTAGTATAAGCCAAATTTTAAGGTACAAAAAAAAAAGAGAAAAAAAAAGAAAAAATAGACACCAAAAAGTTTATGTATTTTTATAAAAATACTGATATTCTAATATTTGTATATGACAATAAGTACGCTGAGGGCAAAAGCTGATCGGTGGGAATCAAACCCGATATATTAAGTTTGAATTAATGTCATTGCTGGCATATAAAAAAATTGGAACTTTACCGTGAATATACATTTGTTTTTTTCCCCACTTGTATGTGTGTGTGTGTGTGTGTGTGGTGTGTGTGTGTGTTGTGTGTGTGTGTGTGTGTGTGTGTGTTGTGTGGTGTGTGTGCGCGGGGCGTCGTTCATGTGTACATTCTTGCAATACACAGGTTTCTCTCTGTGTGCACATTACGTGGCAGGGGTGCGTGGGGCGGGGGTGTTCTCACCTAGTTTGGGTTAGTCTGCGAGAGAGCTAAGCTGCCCAAATATTTATTTTTATTTTTTTTATTTTTATTTTTTAACTGACGGCGTTTTTCACAACACTGTTTTCGGAGAGGCCCTTTCTCTTCAAAGTTCTGTTCGGCAAAAATTTCAAAGCATCGTTAAACCCTTTTCTTTACACAATTTTAATTTCTGCATGATAAAATGTAAGCAATCTTCCTCCCGTGGTATATTTAACAGGGACAATCACATTATATTATATTCACTGCCTTTTCTTTCCCCTCGAGTTTTTATATATTATTTTGGAACTTACCTTCCTTTCTCAATTTTCTCTAACTTTATGCCCATCGAGTGGCTCTTCTTTGCAGGCTTGAACTGGTTATATGTTCTTCCCCTTCTTCTTCTTCATCTTTTTCTTTCTTCGCCGCTTCTTTTTTTTCTCCATTTTGTTTTGTCCTTGTTGTTCCTCTTTTCTTCTTCTTTTTTTTTTCTTCTTCTTTTTTCTTCTTCTTCTTCTTTTTCTCCCCTCCCCTCCTATCCCTTTTTCTTCTTCTCCTTTTTCTTTCCTTCTCCTCCTCCCCCTCCTCCTCCTCCTCCTCCCCTCCTTCTTTTTCTTCTCCTTCTTCTTCTCCTCTTCTTCTTTTCTTCTTCTTCTTCTTTTCTTCTTCCTTCTTTTCTTCTTCTTTTTTTTTCTTCTTCTTCTCCTCTTCCTTTTTTTTTTCATGTTTCTTCTTCTTCTCCTTCTTCTCCTCCTCCTCCCCCTTTTTGTTTTTTCTTGTTTTTCTTTTTTCTTTTTTCTCTTCTTTTTTCTCTTTTTCTTCTCCCCCTTCTCCTCCTTCTCCTTTCCTCCTTCCCCCTCCCCCTCCTTCTTCCCTTCTTTTTCTCCTTTTTTTTTTCTTCATCATTTTAAAATTACTTTTTAATTATCTTTATTATTATTAGTATCTTATTTATTTTTTATTATTATCTTATTTTATTACTTTTTTTTTATTATAACTAAATTTTATCATTTTTATTGATTACTATGTTTTGTTTTGTTGTTGTTGTTATTACTTTTATTATCATTTTTTATTATTATTATTATTATTTTGTTATTATTATTATTATTTTTATTATTTTTATTATTATTATTATTTTTTAAATTTTATTATTATTTTATTATTATCATCAATCATCATTTTCTTTATCATTACTATAATACACCATTTTTATTTTTATTATTATTTTTATTATTATATTATAATTATTTTTATTACAAATTATAAACTATACTACTATATTCCCTTTTAAAATAATAATAACAAATATAAAAATTTTTATTATTGTTAATTATTATTTTATTATATTATTATTATTTTTTTATTATTTTATTTTTATTATTATTATTATTATTTTTATTCCTTTATCTTTTGTTCATCATTTTTCATCTTATTAAAGTTTTTTGTTATTATCCCTTACATTACTTTTTTTCCCATCCCCAAATTATTTTTTTTTTCTATTTTTACTAACGTTACTATCACTTTTTTATTACCATCATTATCATTATTCATATAGGTATCAACAACATTTTTACTACATCATTACCAAAACCCATCATTTAGTACTAGTATTATTTTAGTATAAGGGAGCCTAAATCACAAGAAATTAAGCTCTCCACGATCTGAATCCTTCGATAATTTGGAAGCCGAAAAAAAAATTTTAATAGTTTCTCTCTCTCTCTCTCTCTCTCTCTCTCTCTCTCTCTCTCTCTCTCTCTCCTCCCCTCTCTCTCTCTCTCTCTCTCTCTCCGGGCCTCAACTGACCCCCAAAATACACAACCCACTTGTTCTGAAAATAAATTTTTCAGTGCTTTGGTCCCTACATCTATAAAAGTTTTTATTTGTTGAAGAACCCCAAGTGGAATGACGTTTTCATAAAGTATAGTAACGTTTTTTTTACTTTTTTACAAACCGTGCGTTATCTAACCCACGTCTACAGGAAAACTATGTACTAAACCATGTCTTACGGGTTAATATATACAGCTGTTTCTATAACTGTGTCCTTTAATCTTTGACAAAGAAGTCTGGTTTTTTGAAGGTAGGGTGGTGTTTTTCATTATCTATATATTTTCTTTCTGTTTTCCATCTTTTTTTATTCTCTTTCTCTCTTTCTTCTTTCTTTTTTCTTTTTTTTCCTTCCCCTTTCTTCAATCATTTCTTTCTTTTTCTTTTTCCCATTTTTTTTTTTTTCCTTTCCCCTCTGGGTTTTTAAGGGTTTTAAATTATATATATATATATTATTAATTATATATATATATATATATATATTTATATATATCTATATATATATAAATATTTTTATATATAATATATATATAATATTAATTATTATATTTAACATATACAAAATATTTATTATAATTATATTAAACATTTCAAAAACCCGTTTGCGGGTTTATCTAAATGCAAAGAAAATTTTGCGATTACATTCGACTAAAAGAAATCATTTAAAGTATGTTGACGATCATTTTGCGTTCGGAATGCAAAATTTAATGTGTCTTAAATTTTTTTTAAGATGCTTTTTCTATCGAGGTCTTAATTATTTTTATGGCGTAATTTGAAAGATATTATAGTTTACATGCGAAAGTTGAGGAAATGTTGCAGAAATGATTGGAAAATCATCCCTCTATTATACATTAATAAATTTGTAAATTATCTTTTCTTTTTTTTTTAAGGAGGTTCAGTCTGAGCCGCCGTGGTCACAGTGATACTTAATTGTAGTTTTTCATGTTGTGATGCTTTGGAGTGAGTAGGGGTGGGTCCCATTTCCCTTTTCCCACGGAGAGTGCTGGTGGTACCTTTTGGGTAATCATTCTCTCTATTTACCGGGGCTTGGGACCAGCTCTATTTGGGGGCTGGCTTGGCCACCCAGTGGCTAGGTAGGCAATCAAGGTGAAGTTCCTTTGCCCAAGGGAACAACGCGGCGGTGGGTGACTCGAACCCCCGAATTTAGATTTCCCCTCGTGACAGTCTTGAGTCCGACGCTCTAACCCTTTGGCCCCCGCGGGTTTGAAATAATATATATATATTTTAAATAATATTTTAATTTTATATATATATATTTTAAATATATATAATTTTATATATATAATATATATTATTATATATAATCATATATATATATATATATATATATATATATATATATATATATATATATATATATTTTTATAAACAAAAAAATTTTTTTTTATTTTATATATATAAAAATATTTTTTTATTTATATTTTTATTTTTTTAATCTATTATATATATATATAATATATTATAATATAAAATATTAAAAATTTTTTTATATTAATTTAAAAAATTAAAAAATTAATTGAAATTCATAATTTTTTTTAAAAAAATTAATTTATTTTAATTTTTAAAAAATTTTCAAAATAAATGTAAAAAATAAATAAAAAAATTATTAAAAATAAACCTTAAAAAATTATAATATATAAAACAAAATAAAATAAATAAATATTTGCCAGGCGGTCGAATGGAACTCACTAAGAGAAAAGAAATTAAATTCAGGGCAGTAGAGGGTTTTTTTAAAGGCTTCATTATTCCACCCCCATTCCCCCCCCAACAATTCCCCCTTTTCCAAAAAACCCCCCTTTAACGCCCCCTGTAAAATCTAAAAAATATTCCTTTTTCCCCTTAAAAAAAAAAAAAAAACCAAAAAAAAATAAGGGTTTTTTAAACGAAACCCCTTTCCCGAAAAAAAAAGAAAAAAAAAAAATGGACATCTTTAAAAAAACATTTAGGACACCCTTTTTCGATTCCCGACCGCAAAGTGATCGTCAACATACTTTTAAATGATTTTTTTAAGTCGGGAAGTAATCGCAACATTTGCTTGAATTTTGATAACCTGCAAAAAGGGTTTTTGAAATGTTTTTATAGATATAATAAAAATATTGTAATGTATTATATATAAAATATATATATAAAATATATATATATATATATATATAATATATTATTATATAATATAATATATATAATTTTAAAATATAATATATAATATTATATATTATATTATATAATATAACACTTTAAAACCCAGAAGGAAAAAAGGAAAAAAAAAAGAAATGGAAAGAGAAAAAAGAAATGATGAAGAAAGGGGGAAGGAAAAAAAAGAAAAAGAATGAAGAAAGAGAGAAAAAAGGGAAAAGAAGAAAGATGGGAAAAAACAGAAAGAAAATATAAATAAGAAAACCGCACCACTACCTTAAAGAAAGCCGATTCTTTGTCAATGATTTAAAGGACAAGTTTTTAAAACTAGGTAATATTAACCCCGTAAGACAGGTTCAGTCCCTAGTTTTCCTGTAGACGTGGTTAGATAACCACGGTTGTAAAAAGTAAAAAATCCCTTACAACTATTATGAAAACTCAGTTCCATTGGGAACTTCTTCAACAAATAAAGACTTTTTAGAGTGGCCACCCAAAACGAGCTGAAAGAATTTATTTTCAAAAGCAGATGGGGGTTGTGTATTTGGGGGTGTCAGTGAAGGCCCCGGGGGAGAGAGAGAGAGAGAGGGGAGAGAGAAGGAGGGGAGAGGGGAGAGAAGAGAGAGAGAGAGAGGGGAGAGAGAGGGGAGAGAGGAAAAGAGAAATATTTAAAAACATTGTTTCGGCTTCAATTTTCGATAAGGGTTCAATCGTGGGAGCTTAATTTCTTTTGATTTAGGGCTCCATTAACTAAAAAATAATAACTATAAAAGATGGTTGTGGTAAGATGATAGAATAATAGTTGTAATGATACCCAAGTGCGATAATAAATGATGGAATAAAAATGTGATGTAACGTTATAATAAAATGAATAATAAAAATGATTGATGGTGAAAAAAGTAATGATAAGGGTGATAAAAACAAAAACTTTTAAAAAGTGATAATGTGATGATACAAAGATAATGGGGAATAATAATAAAAAAAAATAATAATAATAAAAATAATAATAAAATAATAATAATGTAATAATATAAAATAATAACAATAATAAATTTTATTATTATTTTTATTATTATTATAATGGTAATATAGTAGTGTATTGTAGTAATGTAATAATAAAATTTTAATAATAAATAAAATAATAAAATAATTTAAAAATGGTAGTATTGTAGTAATGAAAAGAAAATGTGATGATGATGATAAAATAATAAAATAATAATAATTAAAAAAATTTAAAATAATAATAATAATAAAAAAATAAAATTAAAAACAATAATAATAATAAAAATAAAAATAATAATGATAATATAGTAATAACAACAACAACAAATAAATGAGTCATAGTAGTAATAAACGAAAATAATGATAATAGATATAGTATATATATAATAATAATAGTAATAATAATAATATAATATAATAATACTAATAATATATAATAATAATAATATAATATAATAATGATAATTTAATAAAAACAATGATGAACAATAAGAAAAGGAGAAAGAAGAAGGATAAAGGTAGTAAGCAGTATAGATGATAAGATATTAGTATAGAAAAGAGATAGAATAAAAAATGATAATAATAACAATACAATAAGATATAAAAATAATGATAGAAAATAATGATAATCAATAATGAGGAGAGAAGAAGAAGGAGAAGAAGAAGAGAATAGAAGAGAAGAGAGGAGAGAAGAAGAGAAGAAGAGAGAAGAAGAAGAGAAGAGAAGAAGGAAGAAGAAGAAGAAGAAGGAGAGAAGAGAGGAGAGGAGAAGAGAAGAAGGAGAAGAAGAAGAAGGAGGAGGAGGGGAGGAGGAGGAGGAGGAGGAGATGACAGAAGAAAAGAAGAAGGAGAAGTAAGAAGAGAAGGATAGGAGAGAGAGGAGAAAAAAGAAGAAGAAGAAGAAAAGAAGAAGAAGAAAAAAAGAAGAAGAAGAAGAGGAAAAAGAAGAAGAAGAAAAGAAAGAAGGAAAGAAGAAAAGAAGGCGGCGAAAAAAGGAAGGAGGAAGAAGAAGAAGAAGAAGAACATATAACCAGTTTCGAAAGCCTGCAAAGAAGAGCCACTCGATGGGCAGTAAAGTTAGAGAAATATTGAGCAAGGAAGGTAAGTTCCAGAAATATGATATAAAACTCGAGGGGAAAGAAAGGGCAGGTGTAATATAATATAATGTGATTGTCCTGTATAAATATACCACGGGAGGAAGATTGCTTATCATTTTTATCATGCAAGAAATTAAAATTGTGTCAAGAAAAGGGTGTTAACGATGCTTTGGAAATTTATTTTGGCCGAACAGAACTTTGAAGAGAGGAAGGGCCTCTTCGAAAACAGTGTGTGTGAAGAAACGCGCGTCAGTAAAAAAAAAAAAAAAAAAAAAAAGTGATTTATTTTGGGCAGCTTAGCTCTTCTTCGCAGACTTAACCAACTAGGCGAGAATCACACGCACATGCACTCTTGCACGTAGATGTGCACACAGAGATGCACCCGTGTACTTGCAAGAATGTACACATGAACGAGCGCGCGCGCACACACACACACACAAACACACACACACACACACACACACACAACAAAAAACACACACACAATCACACACATCACACACACTTTAACACCAACACTAATCAAACTACACAAAGACTACACACACAAACACCTACAAACACAGCTAACTACATCAAACTACACATAAAATACCACATCACACACTACACACACACACACACAACATCAGTCACACACACACTACATTTCACAACATATTACACTAACTGCTAAACACACATAATACAAACATCACTACATCCAAAGCAGAAAGCCTTAAACAACACCAACAACACATCACATTAGAAACACACACACAGAGAAAACACACAACAACATTGCAACATTTTTACCAAATCACACCACAAACAGCAAACATACACACTCAAAACAAACGACACTACACAAAACATTACACATAAACCGTACTACCAGAACATAGGACACATAACACACAACACCACAACCAACTCACACAACAAAACACACACACATCACACATAACAATTACACATCACTACACTCCACATCAACAGGGACCAAACACACACACACAACACTATCACACTACCGGACCCCTACACACACACCCTTAACTACACAACATTTCTACAAGACAAGTGGGGAAAACCTACAGATATGTTATTCAAGTAAAACATCAATTTTTTAATCACATTACATATATCAAATTAAATCAAAGTATTCACTTTAAACCTTATCAACTTTTTGCTGAAGTAATTATGCAAACAATAATTAGAATTCACTTATTTTTATTATACAGAACAACCTTTTTCGTTAATTTCTGAGTTTTAGGTTTCTCCGTTTAGACGTAACTATATGGCTATTACAGAGAATATAATTCAATATTGCAATCCGAAGCCTTTTAATATAAATGTTTGAACTTATATCCATAAGGGCCCCAAAGAGAATTATGACTTAACTGTTTAAATTTTATGTAAAAGTTAAGGCTGCTTATAACATGGCGACGTGAACATCAAAGAATAGGGCTTTATAATGCATTTTATACTGTAGTATACTCGTGTGTGGTGTGTGTGTGTGTGTGTGTGTGTGTGTTGTGTGTGTGTGTATGTATATAATATATAATATATATGTATATATAAAAATTATTATATTATTTATATTTTATTTTTTATATTTTATTTATATATTTTTATATATTTCATACTATTATATATATAATATATATAGATATATATATATTTATATAAATACTATATATATATTATTTCTATATTTCTTCTTTTTCTTCTTTCTGTATCTTTGTCCCATTTTATATGGGATTCGCTAATAACCTGTCTTGTGCAAGATATTTATTTTATGGCGGATGCCCTCTGACGACAACCCTTTGTAATTTTACCTGATAGCTTTCCTTAGGAGCATATGTTAGGTGAACCCTCCAGATTTTATTTGTTTATTAAATTGATAGACAAACATTATATTATGTTTAGATGTGCATTACATACTTGTCTGAAATCGAATAACATTCATTTTAAAATTATGTAATTAAAAGTACAGAAGAAAATAATCAAATATATGAATTCTACTTGCTTCACTTTGCATTTTCATGCAATCCAACCTTGGTGCGCTAAATGTTGTGGAGTCGTTTGAGGTTTTAGAAGAGGTTGTCCGTTCAGACCGCAAACGTCACACTGATATTCTAGCAGAGGGAATAGAAGATTGTTTGCGATCCAAGCCGCTTTAACAGTTGTTGGACTAACCCCTGAAGCAAGTCAGAGAGATGAGAATCGTAATGACTTAGCTGTAAAAAACAAAGAACAAGAGAAAAGTGTCTGTACTGGAGCATGTACGTACGCGCACGGACCCACACATCCACACACACACAACCCACAAAACACAACAACCACACACACCACACACACACACCACCACACACCACAGCACACACACCCACAACACGCTACACTACAAACACCACACAACACATACACAAATACGTATCCGTCAATAATAATCGGATTCATCACAAATGAAAAAAATTCTAGGCCTATAAAGCAATGCAGCATGACCTTAAACACTAGGAAACGATATCTAGTCTTCCACCTCGAAACTGACGTAAACCACAAACGCTATATAGAAATAGGTCAAGGGTACAGAGTCAGCAAGTCTTTACTCGTATAACCACAGCTAAAAATGGTGCGGTGCGCCGTCAGC
>NW_023659933.1:0-20310 GCF_015228065.2 Penaeus monodon | reverse complement strand
TTTTTGGGTTTTGTAAAAAGCAAAAAATTTAAAAAAACATTTGGGCCATGGGTATTATTTATTTTTTTTTGTATATTTTTATCAAGATAACGATAATTAATAAATCTAATCCGAGATCAAAATACAAAATTTCATATTAAGAAAAAAACAAATCCCCAGTTCTCGTGGGGGGCTTCCTTTCCCTTCACTTCCCTATTCCCTTGCTCGTTGTTGTCGTGTGGGGGACTGAGCAGACGGAGTGAGGCCCAATGTGGGGATCACCCTCTACCTTGGACCCGGCCCTTGCCTAACTGATTTTGCATGGTTTTTCTCCCTTCCTTTCTTTCTCTTCATCATCCCTTCTTCTGTCCATTTCCTAAGGTGGGAGAGCTATGCTGGAAGGATAAAAGGGTTTGGGTTTTGTGTCAGTCATGAACGGCCTCCGGGAGCTGCGGGAATGGTATTCCTTATTTAATTTGTTACCCCTTACCCTTGTGGGAACCCAGAGGGGAAGGGCTAGCCCCATTATTTCAGGCTCACCAGGGCCAATAATGATGTTTTCTCCAAAGAGGGGCATTAAGGTTGCCCCTTCATCAACTAGCCAATCTAAATTTGATTTCATTGGTGTCCGACTCCTACTTTTCCTTTGACCATAGCCCCGACTGACACTAATACCCCCTCAATGTATGTGATCAACTCTATCCATTCTGAATCATCCACCCAGGTCACTACTCAACCTTCAGAATACACCCCTTCCTCTGCCAAACCCACTTCATCTACTGCAACAATCTTCTTCATTGTCTATCCCCACCACCTTATTACTACTATTCATTCTTTTTGCCCCCCCAATCCCTTGCCCGTGTTGTCGTGGGGGGGCTTAGGAGGCGGAGACTGGGCCCCAAATGATGGGGAACCCCCCAAACCCTTTGGGATCAGCCCTCGACTCAACAAATTTGCATGGTCTTGATTTTCCTTCCACCTTTAGTTTCTGCCCCTTCCCCAAAACCCCTTCTGCTATCCACCCCCTAAGGTGTGAGAGCCGTGCTGACAGGATGAAAGGCTGACTTTGTGCCAGTCCTGAACGGCCTGAGGGAGCCATGGGCACGGTATTCCCCTGATTAGTTATCTAGCCCTTACCCCTCAAGGGGACCCTGAGGGGGGACTTTTTTATCCCCAACATAATCCAGGCTTACCATGGCCAGTAATGAAACTTATCCCCACTATTAGGGGCAATGAGGCTTGCCCCTTTATCAAATACCCCCAAACGATGGAAACCCACCCGATTCCTGCCCCTAGGCTCCCCTTTTGACCACGGCCCCGAACACTGCAATAACTACCCCTCATCAATACCTACTAGTACAGTAGCCAACAATCAACCCTTAAGGAACATTTCCCACTCTCCCAGCAAGCTCAACTTCAACACCTCTACCCCCACAACCTCCAACATCAACCACCCCATCCTCCCTTATTAATACCTACACCCTTTATTGCCCACCTCCCCATAACAACTACCCCCCTCAACACTACTCCATCTTCGTCACGCCCCCGCCCTTCGATACCCTATCTCTACAACAATTTTGAATACTCTTCGCGCAGCCAAATGGGACCGATTTTTCGTGATCCCCCCCCAGCTCCCTATCTGACAACCCCCTTCTCTTCCAACAATGTCTCCAAAAACAAGTAGGAAAAGTTCTTTCCGTACCCGCCCCGACCGCTCCCGTCTTGTCACAGTAACATCCGAAAACCAAGCTATAGCATTAACAAAACTAACAGACCTATATGGTAACCCACCCTTTGCAGAACCCCATCCAACCCTCAATACTTGCCCCGGGAAAAACAGTTTCAATCTCCCAGAAAATTTCCCCAATCTATGACAAAGATTGGTCAGTTTGGGGAGAAGACCTACTTACTTGCCTGTCTCACAGACTATGATGCAATATCAGTGCAATGCTACCCCATTCATCGAAAGAACTACTAACATAGCCAAAATTACCTTCCGTAGACATGACCTTCCCTTTAACGTCTACATAGGAGGAGAATCCCCCCTGTTCGTCCATACCAACCTCTCCACGTCAGTGCCAAAAACTGTTGGGTCTGGGGACACCCAGCCAAACATTGCTTTTCCACAGCCAGATGCCCACTATGTGCCCAACCTGGCCATACCCGATTAACTGCCCTGCACAATCACGCACATGTTCCAACTGTGGCGGCCCCATAATGTATTGTATAGGGGCTGTCCCACTAAAAATTTTGAGTCTGAGGTAGCAACTCTCAGATTCAAACTTGGACTCACAATACGTGAACCCAGACAAGAAGCACGTCGACGTGGTTTCTCTCTTACCCCTTTACCCAGTAATACTGCTCTCTACCAATTCTCCTAAACCCACCCCCCCTACATCTAACCCCCCCCCCTTTCTACCTCCTACCTTCCCCAGTCAAACTCTTTTGCCATCCTAAATCCAGACACTCCAATCTCTACTGCAGATATTTCAATCACCACTACAAACCCAACCCCTTCCCCTCCCCCTCCTCGCACAACCCGTAACAGACAGAAAAAAACGTTCCACCCCCTTTCCCCCTACCACACAATCACTCCACTTTCCTTTGCTCCTATCCTTGAGACACCAGTCCTCTTTTCCCCCCCCTCAAAAGAATCCTTTATCCCCAAAAACTCACCAACCAACTCCTTAGAAGAAACCATGGAAAATATTCAAGATTACCTCATGAAAATGCCCACTCAACCTCCAAATACAACTCCTGCCCCTTTCCCACACACCAAGTAACTGCTGATATCCACCCTCCTCCTAACGATATCCCCCCTACACCCAATCCTCCTACCCCCCCCAACAAAAACACTACCCTTTCTTTGGAATTTTCGCGTTTCCGCTCCACAGACCTGACTTTTGTCAATCCTTCCTCTTAAAAACCCATCCTTCAAGAGACCTTTTCTTACACATCCTCCAATACCAATCCCAATTATCATTTTGTCTCTTCCCACTTTCCCCTTTATGTCTCATCCATACTTATCAATCAAAAAAACCCCTTTATGTCACACCCCCCTTTCAAACCAATGTCCCTTGCACAGTTATCCGTATCTTCCTCATCGTTGGATCACAGTGATTTCAGTCTACTTCTCCCTTCCCACCCCATTGACTTTGTTGCTTTTGAAAATCTAATTTCCCAACTTCAACCACCTTCCTCATAGTTGGTGACTTTAACTGCCGCCACACTCTATGGGGTGATTCTATCACAAACCCCCCGAGGCCGATCTCTAGGCGGTTTCTCTCCACAGCTGACCTTACTATTCTAAATTCTTATCCCCCCACACACTTTGATACACGCACGCGTTTTTTTTTTCATGCATTGATCTCTCTCTATGCTCCCCTTTCTTCATTTAGATTTCCACGGGGTCAGTCTTAGACCACTTTCCCTATAGTGACCACTTCCAGTTCTCCTTTCTCCTACTTCATACGTACCACTCCCTAACTCCCCACGCTGGGCTTTGATAGAGCCGATGGCATACTTCATTTCACTCTCTGCTATTACCCCTCCATCCCCCTCACCTCCATTTCAGAAATGATACAGTATTTCACAAATACAGTCTTAAGAGCTGAAACATACAGCATCCCTCAAACCCTCAAGACCAAAACCCTCCAAATGTGTTCCATGGTGGAATTTGATTGCACTAAAGCACTTCGTTTTAAAACGTGCAGCCGGGAAACAGTTACCGCTACAAGAGAGGTACTCCAAATCAACTATCAGCCCTTATCTCCTTTAAAAGAGATCTGCCTATCTCGTCGTACAATCCGGAATAGTAAAACAAATAGCTGGCGAAATTATGTTTCATCAATTACATCCTCTACATCTATCTCAAATGTTTGGCGCCAAATTTCATAAACCATCAGGCAAAATCCCCCCATCCTGCCCCTTTTCCTCCATATTCGAAATACCCTCATTTCTGATCCTCTCCAAGTCGCTAATGAACGGGTGATTATTTCAGCCAGGTCAGTAGTGGTTCTCACCTTTCTCCACACTTCTCTTCTATTAGACCACCAGAGAACTACCCCCATTACCTTCCCCCCATCCCTCCCTGAGTCCTATAATGCCCCATTTTTTTCCCTCTGAATCATTACTGCCCTACAATGTGCCGTAACACTCATGAAGGCCCTGACGGTATTCACTACCGTATGCCCCGGAAAATCCCATCTTCCTCCTTACCCTTCCTAAAAAAAATTTTACAACCACATATGGACATCAGGAAATTTCCCTTCTAATTGGCGAGAAGCTCTTATCCTTCCCTTCCTAAAACCCCAATAAGTCGGGTACCCTTCCTCAAGACTATCGCCCATCGCACTAACTAGTGCTTGTGCAAACTATTAGAGCGAATGGTGAACTTCCGCTTAATGTGGTATCTTGAACTCACAATCTTCTCTCTCCTTCCCAATTCGGTTTTCGCCGTCCAGAAGCACAGCGGGACCCCTTGCTCATTTTGAGACATATATTACATCTGCATTTGCTCGCCATGAATCCGTACTAGCTTTTTTTTTTATTTAGAAAAAGCATATGATACGACATGGCGGTACCATATTTCCAAAAAATTGTCCCTCTAGGCATACGTGGAAACATGGGTGTCTTCATAAAGTCTCCTCTCCCAACGCACTTTCCAGGTCAAAATCGCCTCTGCCACATCATCTTCTTTCCCCAAACGAAAGTGTCCCACAAGGGAGTGTGCTCAGTACCACTTTATTCCTTCTTGCTGTAATGATATTGTCTCAGTTATACCACCAAAGGAGCCCGGTCATCACTATATGTTGGTGATTTAACCTCTATGCCTCTGACACATCCATACCAAATCTCTACCAATTTCTTCAATCTGCAATCTCATCAGTATCTTCCTGGGCCCAAACCATGGCTTCCGCTTTTCTACCTCTAAATCTTTCTCCATCTTTTCTCTCGCTCACGTGTAGGTCCCCCACCCCATTTCTTATATGGCACTCCACTCCAATACCGTTCCTTGGCAAATCCTAGGTGTCATTTTTGGGCTCCAAACTGTCCTGGCGAGACCATATTCTACACATTAAAGAAAAAGCTTCCGCCGTCTTCGAATCTTAAAAACTCTATCCCATATATCATGGGGCTCGGATCGCAAAACTCTCCTTCATCTTTATGTTACTTTGATCCTCTCCACTCTAGATTATGGATGCCATATCTACTCCTCTGCCTCAACTTCTCTCCTGCCCATCTTGATACAATCCACACTGTGGTCTTCGCTTAGCACTAGGCGCCTTTTGCTCCTCTCCCGTTGAGAGCCTGTACACGAATAGGCATACCATCTCCCATCTCGACGTCGTGCCCTTCTCTCTCTCCGATGCTATGTTCGATTCACCAATTTCCCCCACTAAACTAAATATCCCAAACCCCTTTCTTTCTTACCTTAGCTTCATCTCCACGATTACTACTCCTTTCTCCACTCGCATGGATACCTCCTCTCCCATTCCCCCTTTTCCCCCCTCTCCAAAAACCCCTCCCGTTCTCTGTCATTTCCCTCCCTCCATGGCTTATACCTCACCCCCATATTTGCTCTTCTGTTTCCCGACCACCAAAATCAAATATCCCTCCTACTGTCCTTCTCACACATTTCCTTGACCATGTCTCCAATCATTCCTCTAGTATTACGTATATACTGATGGGTCCAAATCCACCCCGGTGCTGGTTTTGCAGTAATCTTCCCAACTCGTACTTTCAAATACTCCCTTCCTCCTGAATCCAGTGTCCTTTCTACAGAACTGTATGCATCCTTTTGCTCTAAAACACATATACTCACTCTCCTCTTTCCCCTTTTACAATTTCTACTGACTCCCGTAATCATTGACTCCATAAAGTCAATACACACCACCAACCCACTTTTTTGTAAGATCCCGAACTGGTTGTTCTACCTGTCCACACGCCCAAAAAAAAATCAAATTTTGCTGGGTGCAGCCATGTTGGGAAACCCCCGGGAATGAACAGGCAGATACACTAGCAAGCCAGCCTCTATGTCCACATCATACCAACCACGCTTCTCAAAGTATCCCAGCCACGGATTTTTACCACACTTTAAGACCTTCTTGTATAATCGATGCAATCTTTTGGTCAAGCCTCCGCACTAATAAAAATTTCATTCTGTAAAACTATCAATCTCCTCCTGGTCAGCTCCATTTCATCGGAACAGACGTTGGGGGACCGCTTCGCCGATTACGCATTGGCCACAAACCCCTCTAACACACTCCTATCTGATGTCACAATCTGATCCACCCTTATGTTCCTATGTAATTTCCCTTTCAATCCACACATCCACTCATATTTACCCTTTTTGTCACAATACGTTACCATAATGTGACCTTGATGTCTAGTACTTCAGTTTTTTTTGGCCATTGGCCCTTCTGGAATAAAACAACTTCATTACCTGGCGGGAGAATATTTTCTATAAGTAAATAAATATTCTTAAGAAGAATGACCTCTTGGAAAATGTATTTTACTAAACAGAAAAATGATCGGGGAACTTTTCCACCGGAAGGCCACGGCACATTTCTCCCAATCCGTGTGTTTTTCAGAACATAAAAAAATAGTATAAAACAAAGCGGTCCTTGACGTAATCATGTTTCCCGTTCTTCCCTTTTATTGCTTTATTTCCTCCGCTTTTAAGGCAGACAATACCGCTATACTTAAGACCGCACCAGATAAAAAGGGGGAAAGAAGTCATACAGCAGTCATTGAAGGCAGGGATTAAGAGGGGTGATTAGATCAAAGTTGCCAAAGGAATTTTGGATTTTGGAGATGTCCGTAGAGTTTAAAACAGGTATTAAAAAGAGGAGAAAGGTTTTTAGGGCAATCAGATCAGTTTTGGAAATGTCAGGAGGAAGACAATTCAGAGAAGGTGGTTGTGTGAAGGGTCACATCCAGGGGGAAAACGGAGGAATAATGGGGAAGGAGGGGGAGTGATGCAATTGAAGCAGGGGTGAAGGAATGTGTTGGGAGGGAGTGAGAGGAGTAGAGACAGATGTAGGAGTAGAGACATATTTTTTGGGGGATAGAGGGAGATAATGGGTAGAAGATGGGATGGAACGTTTTGCTGATCTTGTGCGATGAATTTGGGGGAAGAGGAAGAGGGGGAGGTACCGGGGAAGTAGCGATTGGAATGTCTCTGCAATAGTGGTGGAGATCGGGTTGTATGGATTAGAATGGGAAAAGAATTTGACGGGAGAGGGAGGGGGGTAGAAGTGGGATGAGGAAGAGATGCTGGGGGAGAGTGGGAACATCTTGAGAGGAAAGGGGAAAGGGGAGAGCGACTATTTGGGAAAGGGGGAAAGAGAGAGAAACCTTGTCGACTTTGGGTTTCCTGCCTTGTTGTGATGATCTTGGAGTGAATACGTGGTAGGTCCCCGTTCCTTTCCACGGAGAGTGCCGGGGTACCTTTTTAGGTAATCATTCTTCTATTTTCCGGGCTTGGGACCAGCATTGACTTGGGGTGGCTTGGCCACCCAGTGGCTAGGTAGGCAATCAAGGTGAAGTTCCTTGCCCAAGGGAACAACGCGGCGGTCGGTGACTCGAACCCTCGAATTCAGATTGCCGTCGTGATAGTCTTGGTTGACGCTTAACCATTCGGCCATATTTATATATACATACATATATTTATGTATATTTATACATACATATATTTAGTATATTTATAAATATACATATATTTATGTATATTATATATATACACATATATTTATGTATATTTATATATATAATATATTTGTATATTTTTATATATACAATATTTATGTATATTTATATATATTAAATATATTATGTATATTATATATATACAATATTATGTAATTTTATATAATTATTTATGTATATTTATAATACATATGTTTTGTTATTTATTATACATATGTTATGTATATTTAATATATACATATATTTATGTATATTTATATATATACATATATTTATGTATATTTATATATATATTATATAAAATATATATAATATATATATCTAAAAATATATATACATATATATAAATGAATATCTTTATTTGCCATACGTCTCAAAGACGACCGCCTTCATCTTCAGCGCTATAAAGAATAATGAAAAATATAGATAATGATAATAAATGATAAAAATCAGAAAATAAGTGAAACAAGTGAAAAATAAACGAAAAAAACGGTCAAAAGAAAAGACAAGGAAAACACACCATAAAGAACAAAACAGGTATTTACGGTCACAGGAGTAAACCCTAAAATTAGCTGTTGGCTGTTGTGTGATTATTTAGCTGACTTCATCTTAAGAATGAACCAAGATCCAGAAATTAGGAGGTCGAGTCTGTTGGAAAATGTGGACAGTGCAGTGATTGTTGAGATTGCAGGGGTGGTTTTTCATGTGTGAATGTTGGCGAATAGCAGAGGACACCGGTTTGCTCAGGGGTAGCCTTTTCTTATGGACATCCCCCATATGTTCACGAATTCTGCGTTTGAACCAAGTATCACTGATCTAATGTGTCTCGTATTACAGCTAGGACAATTTAACATGTATACAATGAGGATAAATCTGAAGCAAAAGACCATATTAGAAAAGCGTTTATAATAAGGTTATTCGTAAAAAACTATATTAAATTTTTCCCTTTGGGGAATGGATATTTGAGCAATTCAAGTAATTGTTTTCGAACGTAAAAAACTAAACATCCAAGATACGGTAAGCTTATGCATTGGGTGCTAGGAACAGACGTAAGTTTACAGGCTAGCAAAAATTATTTAACAGTAATCTCAGGGTTTTTTGAAACATATGGCTGGCTATCCATTTGTTTCAAATTTAGTAAGAACTTCATTTCCATATAAAAAAGGGACCAGGTGGAGCAAATGTTATAGGCTATGGAAAAAAAACCCCCCCAATACAAAAACTGATTTATTGAAAATGAGACTGCAGTTTCGAAATCCACCTGGATTCCATCCCCATGATGATTAAGGTGGATATGCTAATAATCAAATGTATGTGTAGCTCAAATAATTTCATTCCCAGTTCAGTAGTAGTAGGTTTTCTGTAAACAGTGTACATATGACCGTATGCCTGTGCGTATCAAGAAATAGAAAGTTATTGTTTTCAATTTCCAAAAACTTAAGTTAGATCTTTGGGCATTAAGGTAGGATAGACAGTTGTAGATGTAAGGATGTTTAAATAAGGGAAAATACATTTGTGTATCTTTTGTTAAGAAGGGTTAAAATTCAAACGGACAGTTATGTAGCCAATTCTTTTCATGACAGCATAGAAAAGCATTAGCATAACTAGGGCCAAAAGGAGAACCCACAGCAACTCCATCGATCGGCTGTCAAAAATAAAAACCGAATCTTTTGTGACTATATTTAACCCAATGCCGACGGGGAAAATTAATAAAAAATGGGAAAATGCTGTGCTCATTTTTTATATTTTATGAAATGTCTCTGCACATAGATGGCTCTGCTAGTGCTTAGCTACAAAGGAGTCAATTAGTAGATCTTGTGCCTTACCTGATTTCACCTTCCTTGTATTGGCGGGAAAAACGAATTGTTTACTAGTGCTATGAATATAGATGTTATTTTTATTGTAAACGTTAGAATTAATATAATGTTATAAACATTAGTAACAACAAAATAAGATAACGTAAAATATTTTCGTAAATCAACGAAAAGGATGAACGGGCGAGACAGGCAGTACTCGTAACTGGTTCATTGGTGATTTAGTACGTGTAGCCATCTATGTGTAAAAACAATTAACAAGTAAACTCACAATGGGCATGGCATGTACGTACATGCCATGCCCGTTGGCAAAGGCTTAAAGAAAAATTGTGCTTCTTTTTAACCAAATTGTGAAAGATTCAGCTGTTGTCTCGTTAGTGGAGATTTGTGTGGTCTCTACAGGAGGTGCGTCAGAAAGAGGACTCGAAATGAAAACTAGCCATAGTGATGTTTCCTCAACGGTTAAATGACCGATTTCATTCGCAAAATCCGACGAGTTGGTAATCGTGTATTCATTGCCCGTTAGTGGTTGAATGATTGGTTGAATGGTTCGTAAAAGAAATTTAACCTGACTAAACACACACATGTACATACATACATAAAGGAACATAGAAGATATATATGAACATATTTATATGTTCATATATATCTTCTATGTTCCTTTATGTATGTATGTACATGTGTGTGTTTAGTCAGGTTAAATTTCTTTTACGAACCATTCAACCAATCATTCAACCACTAACGGGCAATGAATACACGATTACCAACTCGTCGGATTTTGCGAATGAAATCGGTCATTTAACCGTTGAGGAAACCATCACTATGGCTAGTTTTCATTTCGAGTCTCTTTCTGACGCACCTCCTGTAGAGACCACACAAATCTCCACTAACGAGACAACAGCTGAATCTTTCACAATTTGGTTAGAAAAGAAGCACACATTTTTCTTTTAAGCCTTTGCCAACGGGCATGGCATGTACGTACATGCCATGCCCATTGTGAGTTACTTGTTTAATTGTTTTACACATAGATGGCTACAACGTACTAAGTCACCAATGAGCCAGTTACGAGTACTGCCTGTCTCGCCCGTTCATCCTTTTCGTTGATTTACGAAAATATTTTACGTTATCTTATTTTGTTGTTACTAATGTTTATAACATTATATTAATTCTAACGTTTACAATAAAAATAACATCTATATTCATAGCACTAGTAAACAATTCGTTTTTCCCGCCAATACAAGGAAAGGTGAAATCAGGTAAGGGCACAAGATCTACTAATTGACTCCTTTGTAGCTAAGCACTAGCAGAGCCATCTATGTGCAGAGACATTTCATAAAAATATAAAAAATGAGCACAGCATTTTCCCCTTTTATTAATTTTCCCCGTCGGCATGGGTTAAATATAGTCACAAAAGATTCGGTTTTTATTTTGACAGCCGATCGATGGAGTTGCTGTGGGTTTCCTTTTGGCCCTAGTTATGCTAATGCTTTTCTATGCTGTCATGAAAAGAATTGGCTACATAACTGTCCGTTTGAATTTAACCCTTGCTTAACAAAGATACACAAATGGTAATTTTCCTTATTTAAACATCCATTACATCTACAAACTGTCTATCCTACCTTAATGACCAAGATCATAACATAAGTTGTGAAATGAAAACAATAACTTTCTATTTCTTGATACGCACAGGCAATACGGTCATATGTACACTGTTTACAGAAAACCTATACTACTGAACTGGGAATGTATTATTTGAGCTACACATCACATTTGATTATTAGCATATCCACCTTAATCATCATGAGGATGGAATCCAGGTGGATTTCGAAACTGCAGTCTCATTTTCAATAAATCTAGTTTTGTTATTGTGGGGGTTTTTTCCATAGCCTATAACATTGCTCCACCTGGTCCCTTTTTTATATGGAAATGAAGTTCTTACTAAATTTGAAACAAATGGATAGCAGCCAGTATGTTTCAGAAAACCCTGAGATTACTGTTAAATAAGTTTGCTAGCCTGTAAAACTTACGTCTGTTCCTAAGCAACCCAAATGCATAAGCTTACCGTATCTTGGATGTTTAAGTTATTACGTTCGAAAACAATTACTTGAATGCTCAAATATCCATTCCCCAAGGTAAAATTCAATATAGTTTCACGAATAACCTTATTATAAACGCTTTTCTAATATGGTCTTTTGCTTCAGATTTATCCTCATTGTATACATGTTAAATTGTCTAGCTGTAATACGAGACACATTAGATCAGTGTTTACGTTGGTTCAAACGCAGAATTCGTGAACATATGGGGGATGTCCATAAGAAAAGGCTACCCCTGAGCAAACCGGTGTCCTCTGCTATTCGCCAACATTCACACATGAAAAACCACCCCTGCAATCTCAACAATCACTGCACTGTCCACATTTTCCAACAGACTCGACCTCCTAATTTCTGGATCTTGGTTCATTCTTAAGATGAAGTCAGCTAAATAATCACACAACAGCCACACAGCTAATTTACGGTTTACTCCTGTGACCGTAAATACCTGTTTTGTTCTTATGGTGTGTTTTCCTTGTCTTTTCTTTTGACCGTTTTTTTCGTTTATTTTTCACTTGTTTCACTTATTTTCTGATTTTTATCATTTATTATCATTATCTATATTTTTCATTATTCTTTATAGCGCTGAAGATGAAGGCGGTCGTCTTTGAGACGTATGGCAAATAAAGATATTCATTTATATATATGTATATATATATATATATATATATATATATATATATATATATATATATATATAAATATACATAAATATATGTATATATATGTATATATACATAAATATATGTATATATATAAAATAAGCATAAATATATGTATATATATAAATATGCATAAATATATGTATGTATATAAATATACATAAATATATGTATGTATATAAATATACATAAATATATGTATGTATATAAATATACATAAATATATGTATGTATATAAATATACATAAATATATGTATGTATATATAAATATGGCCGAATGGTTAGAGCGTCAAACCCAAGACTATCACGACGGCAATCTGAATTCGAGGGTTCGAGTCACCGACCGCCGCGTTGTTCCCTTGGGCAAGGAACTTCACCTTGATTGCCTACCTAGCCACTGGGTGGCCAAGCCAGCCCAAGTCAAGTGCTGGTCCCAAGCCCGGATAAATAGAGAGAATGATTACCTAAAAAAGGTACCACCGGCACTCTCCGTGGAAAGGAACTGGGGACCCTACCACGTATTCACTCCAAGATCATCACAACAAGGCAGGAACCAAGTCGACAAGGTTTCTCTCTCATTCCCCATTCCAATAGTCGCTCTCCCCTTTCCCCTTTCCTCTCAAGATGTTCCCACATCTCCCCCAGCATCTCTTCCTCATCCCACTTCTACTCCCTCCCTCTCCCAGTCAAATTCTTTTACCATTCTAAATCCATACAACCCGATCTCCACCACTATTGCAGAGACATTCCAATCGCTACTTCCCGGTACTACCCCTCTCCTCTTCGCCCAATTCATCGCACAAGATCAGCTAAACGTTCCATCCCATCTTCTACCCAATTATCTCCTCTATCCACCAAAAATATGTCTCTACTCTACATCTGTCTCTACTCCTCTCACTCCCTCCCAACACATTCCATTCACCCCTGCTTCAATTGCATCACTCCCCTCCTTCCCATTATTCCTCCCGCTTTCCCCTGGATGTGACCCTTCACAGCAACCACCTTCTCTGAATTGTCTTCCTCCTGACATTTCCCAGAAACTGATCTGATTGCCCTGAAAACCTTCTCCTCTGTTAATACCTGCTTTACTCTACGGACATCTCACAAAATCCAAAAATTCCTTTGGCAACTTTGATCTAATCACCCCTCTTAATGCCTGCCTTCAATGAACTGCTGTATGACTTCTTTACCCCTTTTATTGGTGCGGTCTTAAGTATAGCGGTATTGTCATGCCTTAAAAGCGGGAGGAAAAATAAAGCAATGAAAGGAAGAACGGGAAACATGATTACGTCAAGGACCGCTTTGTTATACTATTTTTTATGTTCTGAAGAAACACACGGATGGGAGAAATGTGCCGTGGCTTCGGTGGAAAAGTTCCCCGATCATTTTTCTGTTTAGATAAAAAATACATTTCAAGAGGTCATTCTTCTTAAGAATATTTATTTACTTATAGAAAATATTCTGCCGCCAGGTAATGAAGTTGTTTTATTCCAGAATGGCCAATGGCCAAAACAAACTGAAGTACTAGACATCAAAGGTCACATTATGGTAACGTATTGTGACAAAAAGGGTAAATATGAGTGGATGTGTGGGATTGAAAGGGGAACATTACATAAGGAACATAAGGGTGGATCAGATTGTGACATCAGATAGGAGTGTGTTAGACGGGTGTGGCCAATGCGTAATCGGGCGAGAGCGGTCTCCCAACGTCTGTTCCGATGAAATGGAGCTGACCAGGAGGAGATTGATAGTTTTACAGAATGTAATTTATTAGTGCGGAGGCTTGACCAAAAAGATTGCCATCGATTATACAAGAAGGTCTTAAAGTGTGGGTAATAATCCGTGGCTGGGATACGTGAGAAGCGTGGTTGGTATGATGTGGACATAGAGGCTGGCTTGCTAGTGTATCTGCCTGTTCATTGCCGGGGATTCCAAACATGGCTGGGCACCAGCAAAATTTGATTGTTTTATGGCGTGTGGACAGGTAGAGAACAACCAGTTCTGGATCTTACAAACAAGTGGGTTGGTGGTGTGTATTGACTTTATGAGAGTCAATGAGTACGGGAGTCAGTAGAAATTGTAAAAGAGGAAGAGGAGAGTGAGTATATGTGTTTTAGAGCAAAAAGGAGTGCATACAGTTCTGTAGTAAAGGACACTGGATTCAGGAGGAAGGGAGTATTTGAAAGTACGAGTTGGGAAGATTACTGCAAAACCAGCACCGGAGGTGGATTTGGAGCCATCAGTATATACGTGAATACTAGAGGAATGATTGGAGACATGGTCAAGGAAATGTGTGAGAAGGACAGTAGGAGGGATATTTGATTTTGGTGGGTCGGGGAAAACAGAAGAGCAAATATGGGGGTGAGGTATAAGCCATGGAGGGATGGAATGGACAGAGAACGGGAGAGGTTGGAGATGGGGGAAAGGGGAATGGGAGAGGAGGGTATCCATGCGAGTGGAGAAAGGAGTAGTAATCGTGGAGATGAAGCTAAGGTAAGAAGTAGGGGTTGTGGGATATTTAGTTTAGTGAGGGAAAATTGGTGGAATCGAACATAGCATCGGAGAGAGAGAAGGGCACGACGTCGAGATAGAGATGGTATGCCTGATTCAGTGTACAGGCTCTCAACTGGAGAGGAGCGAAAGGCGCCTAGTGCTAAGCGAAGACCACAGTGATGGATTGTATCAAGATGGGCAAGGAGAGAAGTTGAGGCAGAGGAGTAGATATGGCATCCATAATCTAGAGTGGAGAGGATCAAAGTAACATGAAGATGAAGGAGAGTTTTGCGATCCGAGCCCCATGATATATGGGATAGAGTTTTTAAGATTCGAAGACGGCGGAGAGCTTTTTCTTTAATGTGTAGAATATGGTCTCGCCAGGACAGTTTGGAGTCAAAAATGACACCTAGGAATTTGCCAGAGGAACGGTATTGGAGTGGAGTGCCATATAAGAAGAGTGGGGGTAGGGGACCTACACGTGAGCGAGAGAAAAGAATGGAGAAAGATTTAGAGGTAGAAAAGCGGAAGCCATGGTTTGTGGCCCAGGAAGATACTGATGAGATTGCAGATTGAAGAAATTGGTAGAGATTGGTATGGATGTGTCAGAGGCATAGATGGTTAAATCACCAACATATAGTGATGACCGGGCTCTGGTGGTATAACTGAGACAATATCATTAACAGCAAGAAGGAATAAAGTGGTACTGAGCACACTGCCTTGTGGGACACTTTCGATTTGGGGAAAGAAAGATGATGTGGCAGAGGCGATTTTGACCTGGAAAGTGCGTTGGGAGAGGAAGGACTTTATGAAGACACCCATGTTTCCACGTATGCCTAGAGAGGACAATTGTTGGAGAATATGGTACCGCCATGTCGTATCATATGCTTTTCTAAATAAAAAAAATAGCTAGTACGGATTCATGGCGAGCAAATGCAGATGTAATATATGTCTCAAAATGAGCAAGGGGGTCAGCTGGCTTTCGGCACGGCGAAAACCGAATTGGGAAGGAGAGAGAAGATTGTGAGATTCAAGATACCACATTAAGCGGAAGTTCACCATTCGCTCTAATAGTTTGCACAAGCAGCTAGTTAGTGCGATGGGGCGATAGTCTTGAGGAAGGGTACCCGACTTATTGGGTTTCAGGAAGGGAAGGATAAGAGCTTCTCGCCAATTAGAAGGGAAATTTCCTGATGTCCATATGTGGTTGTAAATTTTTTATAGGAAGGATAAGGAGGAAGATGGGAGTTGCCGGGGCATACGGTAGTGAATACCGTCAGGGCCTTCATGAGTGTTACGGCACGATTGTAGGGCAGTAATGAGTTCAGAGGAAGAAAATGGGGCATTATAGGACTCAGCAGAGGATGGGGTGAAGGTAATGGGGGTACGTTCTCTGGTGGTCTTAATAGAAGAGAAGTGTGGAGAAAGGTGAGAACCACTACTGACCTGGCTGAAATAATCACCCAGTTCATTAGCGACTTGGAGAGGATCAGAAATGAGGGTATTTCGAATATGGAGGACAGGGGCAGGATGGGGGGATGTTTGCCTGATGGTTTATGAATTCGGCGCCAAACATTTGAGATAGATGTAGAGGATGTAATTGATGAAACATAATTTCGCCAGCTATTTGTTTTACTATTCCGGATTGTACGACGGAGATAGGCAGATGCTCTTTTAAAGGAGATAAGGGCTGATAGTTGATTTGGAGTACCTTCTTGTAGCGGTAACTGTTCCAGGCTGCACGTTTTAAGCGAAGTGCTTTAGTGCAATCAGAATTCCACCATGGAACACATTGGAGGTATATGGTCTTGAGGTTCGAGGGATAGCTGTATGTGCAGCTCTTAAGACTGTATTTGTGAAATACTGTATCATTTCTGAAATGGAATAGCAGAGAGTGAAGTGAAAGTATGCCAGTCGGCTCTATCAAAGCACCAGCGTGGGGAGTTAGGGAGTGGTACGTATGAAGTAGGAGAAAGGAGAACTGGAAAGTGGTCACTATAGGGAAAGTGGTCTAAGACTGACCAGTGGAAATCTAAATGAAGAGAAGGGGAGCATAGAGAGAGATCAATGCATGAAAAAGATCGCGTGCGTGTATCAAAGTGTGTGGGGCGATAAGAATTTAGAATAGTAAGGTCAGCTGTGGAGAGAAACCGCTCTAGAGATCGGCCTCGGGAGTTTGTGATAGAATCACCCCATAGAGTGTGCGGCGCAGTTAAAGTCACCAACTATGAGGAAAGGTGGTTGAAGTTGGGAAATTAGATTTCAAAGCAACAAAGTCAATGGGGTGGGAAGGGGAGAAGTAGACTGAAATCACTGTGATCCAACGATGAAGGAAGATACGGATAACTGTGCAAGGGACATTGGTTTGAAAGGGAGGTGTGACATAAGGTGTTTTCTGATTGATAAGTATGGATGAGACATAAAGGGAATGTGGGGAAGAGACAAAATGATAATTGGGGATTGGTATTGGAGGATGTGTAAGAAAGGTCTCTTGAAGGATGGGTTATAAGAGGAAAGGATATGACAAAAGTCAGGTCTGTGGGAGCGGAAACAGCGAATATTCCAATGAAGGATAGTGTTGTGTTGGGAGGGGGTAGGAGGATTGGGTGTAGGGGGGATATCGTTAGGAGGAGGATGGATATCAGCAGTTACTTGGTGTGTGGAAGGAGCAGGAGTTGTATTTGGAGGTTGAGTGTCAGTTTTCATGAGGTAATCTTGAATATTTTCAATGGTTTCTTCTGAGGAGTTGGTGGTGAGTTTTTGGGGATAAAGGATTTCTTGTGAGGGGGGGAAGAGAGGACTGGTGTCTCAAGGATAGGAGCAAAGGAAAGTGGAGGTGATTGTGTGGTAGGGGAAGAGGGGGTGGAACGTTTGTTCTGTCTGTTACGGGTTGTGCGAGGAGGGAGAGGGGAAGGTGTTGGGGTTGTAGTGGTGATTGAAATATCTGCAGTAGAGATTGGAGTGACTGGGGAAGGTAGGAGGTAGAAGAGGGGGGGGGTTAGATGTAGGGGGGGTGGGTTTAGGAGAATTGGTAGAGAGCAGTATTACTGGAGTAAGGAGTAAGAGAGAAACCACGTCGACGTGCTTCTTGTCTGGCTTCACGTATTGTGAGTCCAAGTTTGAATCTGAGAGTTGCTACCTCAGACTCAAATGTAGGTGGGACAGCCCCTATACAATACATTATGGGGGCCGCCACAGTTGGAACATGTGCGTGATGTGCAGGGCAGTTAGATCGGGTATGGCCAGGTTGGGCACATAGTGGGCATCTGGCTGTGGAATGGCAATGTTGGCTGGGTGTCCTAGACGCCAACAGTTTTGGCACTGACGTGGAGGAGGTTGGTATGGACGAACAGGGAGGGATTCTCCTCCTATGTAGACGTTAAAGGGAAGGTCATGTCTACGGAAGGTAATTTTGGCTATGTTAGTAGGTTTCTTTCGATGAATGGAGTAGCATTGCACTGATATTGCATCATAGTCTGTGAGACAGGCAAGTAAGTAGGTCTTCTCCACAATCTGACCAATCTTTGTCATAGATTGGGCAATTTGCTGGGGAGATTGAAACTGTTCCGGTGCAAGTATTGAGGGTTGGATGGGGTTCTGCAAGGATGGGGTTACCATATAGGTCTGTTAGTTTGTTAATGCTATAGCTTGGTTTCGGATGTTACTGTGACAAGACGGGAGCGGTCGGGTCGGCTACGGAAAGAGACTTTACCTACTTGTTTTTGGAGACATTGTTGGAAGAGAAGGGTGTTGTCAGAGTAGGGAGCTGTGGGAGGGATCACGAAAAATCGGTCCCATTTGGCTGCGCTGAAGAGTATTCAAAATTGTTGTAGAGATAGGGGTAGTCGAAGGGCGGGGGCGTGACGAAGATGGAGTAGTGTTGAGGGAGGTAGTGTTATGGGGAGGTGGGCAATAAGGCTGTAAGGTATTAATAAGGGAGGATGGGGTGGTTGATGTTGGAGGTTGTGGGGGTAGAGGTGTTGAAGTTGAGCTTGCTGGGAGAGTGGAAATGTTCCTTAAGGGTTGATTGTTGGTACTGTACTAGTAGGTTTTGCTGAGGGGGTAGTTCTTGCAGTGTTCGGAGCTGTGGTCAAAGGAGAGCCTAGGGTCAGGGAATCGGGTGGGTTTCCATCGTTGGGGCTATTTGATAAAGGGGCAAGCCTCATTGCCCCTAATAGGGGATAAGTTTTCATTACTGGCCATGGTAAGCCTGGATTATGTTGGGGATAAAAAACAGTCCACCCCTCAGGGTCCCTTGAAGGGTAAGGACAAGAAAGCAGGGGAATACCTTGCCCATGGCGTCCTCTGGCCGTTCAGGACTGGCACAAAGTCAGCCTTTCATCCTTTCAGCACGGCTCTCACACCTTAGGAGGTGGATAGCAGAAGGGTTTGGTGAAGGGACAGAAACTAAAGGTGGGAAGGAAAATCAAGACCATGCAAAATTTGTTGAGTCGAGGGCTGAGTCCCAAGGTTGGGGAGTTCCCCATCATTGGGTCCCAGTCTCCGCCTCCTAAGCCCCCCCACGACAACAAACGGGCAAGGGATTGGGGGGGGCAACAAGAATGAATAGTAGTAATAAGGTGGTGGGGATAGACAATGAAGAAGATTGTGCAGTAGATGAAGTGGATATTGGCAGAGGAAGGGGTGTATTCTGAAGGTTGAGTAGTGACCTGGGTGGATGATTCAGAATGGATAGAGTTGATCACATACATTGAGGGGGTATTAGTGTCAGTCGGAGCTATGGTCAAAGGAGAAGTAGGAGTCGGGACACCAATGAAATCAAATTTAGATTGGCTAGTTGATGAAGGGGCAAGCCTTAATGCCCCTCTTATGGAGAAAACATCATTATTGGCCATGGTGAGCCTGAAATAAATGGGTCTAGCCCTTACCCCTCTGGGTTCCCACAAGGGTAAGGGCTAGACAATTAACTAAGGGAATACCATTCCCGCAGCTCCCGGAGGCCGTTCATGACTGACACAAACCAACCTTTCATCCTTCCAGCATAGCTCTCCCACCTTAGGAAATGGACAGAAGAAGGGGATGATGAAGAGAAAGAAAGGAAGGGGAGAGAAAAGACCATGCAAAATCAGTTGAGGCAAGGGCCGAGGTCCAAGGTAGAGGGTGATCCCTACATTGGGCCTCACTCCGTCTGCTCAGTCCCCCACCGACAAACAACGAGCAAGGGAATAGGGAAGTGAAGGGAAAGGAAGCCCCCACGAGAAGCTGGGGATTGTTTTTTTCTTAATATGAAATTTTGTATTTGATCTCGGAATTAGATTTATTTAATTATCGGTTACTCTTGATAAAAAATATACAATAAAATAAATAAATAAATTACCCATGCATGTATATTTTGCTTTTTACCAAAACCATTCCGTTTAATTTAAAATTTGGTGGTCGATTTTCACAGGCCAAATTTATTCTTGTATAGAATAAGGACAATGACTAAAAATACCACTCATTTAAGTACTAAAGCTACATAATGGGTCACTTTATAATACCTGAAGCATCCAGTTACAAACTGATTTTCGAATGTGACAAATAGGGTTAAAATAAAACAT
>NW_023659932.1:0-20310 GCF_015228065.2 Penaeus monodon | reverse complement strand
AAATAATAAAAAAAAAAAATAAAAAAAAAATAATTAAAAAAAAAATTTTATAAATTAATAAAAAAATTAAAATTTTAATATTTTTTTTTTTAATTAAAAATAATGAAATTTTTAAAAAAAAAAAAATAAATTTTAATGAAAAAATAAAAAAAAAAATTTAAAAAAAAAATTTAAAATTAAAAATTAAATAATAAAATTAAAAAAAATTAATAATAATTTTAAATAATAAATAAAATAATAATAATAAAAAAAAAAATTTAAATAAAAAAATTTTTTAAATAAAAATAAACAATGAAAAAATAAATAATAAAAATTTTGGGATAATAAAAAAAAAAAAAAATTTAGTGAAAAAAAAAAATTTTAAAATGGGGTTTTTAATTTAATAATTAAAATTTTAATAATAAAAAAATAAATTAATTAATAAAAATTAATTAAAAATTTAATTTTAATAAAAAAATAAATAAATAAAATAAAAATTGATTTAAAAAAATTTAAAAAATAATTTAAAAATTTTAATAATAAATTAGGGTTTATAATAAAAATAAATTTAAAAATTTAAATAAAAAAAATAAAATTGATAATAAAAAAAAATTTTGGATAATGAAAATGATAAAGGGGATAAGGGAAAAATGAAATGTTTTAAATTAATAATTAATTAATTTGGGATATGATAAATGAAAAAATGATAATGATAAATGGATAATTTTGATTTTAAAAATTAAAAAAATTTTAGTAAAAAAAAAAGGGGGTTTTGGGGATGAATTAAAAAAAAAATTTTTTTAAAAATTAAATTAAAAATAAAAAAATTAAAAAAATTTAAAAAATTTAAAAAAATTTAATAAATAAATAAAAAAAAATTAAAAATAAAAATAATAAAATAATAATTAAAAAAATAATAAAATAAAATAAAAAAAAAATAAATTAAAAAAAAATTTAATAAAAAATTTAATTTAATAATAATTAAAAAAAATAAAATAAAAAATAATTAAATAAAATTTTAAATAATAATTTTAAAATAATTTAAATTGATTTAAATTTTAAATAAGTTTTAAAATTTAAAAAATAGTGTCTTAAATATATGTTGAATTTTAAAAAAAATTAAAAAAATTTTTTAATAATAAATTTTTTTTAAATAATAAATAATTAATAATTTTAAAAAATAATAAATAAAAATTTTAAAAATATAATTTTTTAAAAAAAATTTTTTAATAAATTAAAAAATTTAAAAAAAAAAAAGGGGATAAAAAATTTTTTAATTAATAATAAAAAAATAGTTAAATTTTAATAAAATTGTTTTTAAAAAATATGATAATTTAAAATTTAAAAAAAAAAAAAATTTAAATAATAAATAAGGGGAATAATAAAATAAATAAATAGGTTAAATTTAAAAAAATTGAAAAAATTAAAATAAAAATTAAATAAATTAAAAAAAAAAAATTGGGGGGGAAAATGATGGAAAAAAATTTAAATTAATAATAAAATAAAATTAAATTTAATAAAAAAAAATTTTTAAAAATAATTTTTAATAAATTAATAATAAAAAATTTTAATAAAAAAAATAAAATAATTTGTTTAAAATAAATAAAAAAAAGAAAATAATAATAATTATTTTTTTTTCCTGAATAGGGGGATGATTTAAAAAAAAAAAAAATTTAAAAAATTAAAATAATAATAAAAAAAAATAATAAATTTTAATTTTAATAAAAAAAAAATTTTAAAAAAAAAAAAAAAATAATAAAATTTTTTTCGGGGAAACTTTGATAATTTTAATAAATTAAAAAATAAAAAAAAATAATTTTAAAATAAAACAAAAATAATAAAAAAAAAAAAGCCAAATTTTAATAAAATAATTTTTTTTTTTTAAAAATTACATGAAAATTTTTAAAATTTAAAAATTTTAAAAAAAAATAAAAAAAAAAAATAAAAAAACAATAAACCAATTTAAAAAAAAAAAACAATAAAAAAAAAAAAAAAAAAAAACCCAATTTAAAAAAAACAATAAAAAAATTTTAAAAAAATAAAAAAAATTTAAATAAATTTTAATAAAAAAAAAAAAACGTTAAAAACCCCAAAAAGTTATAAAATTTTAATTAAAATTTTTACAAAAAAAAAATTTTTTCAATTTTAACTAAAAAACCCCTTTCCCATTTCCCCTGTGCCTTATATTAAAGAAACTCGGGGGGGTTTTTCCTCCCCGATTTTTCCTCCTTTTTTTTAAAACAGTTGTGTAAAAAAATCAGGGGTTTCAAAAACGTGTATAAAATAGTTATTTTTTTAAAAGGGGCAACGGGGCGGTTTTGAAAAAAAGGTCCTTGTTTTTTTTTCTGGGGGGGGTCTCTAAAAAAATTTTTTTGGAAAAAAAAAAAAGTGTAAACTACTTCTGGAAAAGGGTTTGTGTGGGGTTTGGGTGGTTTGTTAAACCATTTTTTTGTTTGATATGGTGGAATTTTTACTGAATAAGCTTTTGCTATTTCGCGTGTTGGAAAATTTTTTTTTTTTTTTTTTTTTTTATTTATTTTTTTGTTGTTTTATTTACCTTGGGGCATCGTGAAACTTTTTAAATTTTGGGGGGGTTTGGGTGTGTTTGCGCCCGGGGGATTTTTTAAAAAGGAAAACCGCCTTTTATCTGCGGCTCAAGGTATTTACTAAAAAAATTTTACCCTAATTTTTTTAATTTTACATTGACTATGTATTTTTATAATTGGGTGGGGCTCTGATAACTTTTTTTTTTTTTTTTTCCATTGATTTTTTTTTTTTTTGCAGAAGGCGCGGTCAAAACTTTTCCTTCTCACAGTCTCCCTACATCGTTCCACGACCCCGATCTTCCTTGGCCACAAGACTCCGCCTCTTGGGAAAAGCCTCCTCCTCGATCCAAACCTCAAGAGGTGGACCTTCTTCAGCCTCCCCTCGGGATGTACACCTCCGGTTCCTCCCCTTAACGCCACCACCCTCGCTGACGGTAACCCCCCTCGGTGGCCCGGAAATCTTTCGGCCTACCACACCTTTTCAGTACCCCTCGCCCTCCCTTAATTCGTGCCCCCACCAGCCCCTTTTTCCCCTCTTCCGGAGGGAGGGTTGTTTTCCCCCCGGGTGTATTCCCCTCGGGAAAAAACGCTGGCCCGCCCCGGAAAAATCCTCCCGCACCAACAGTTTATCCCCCCACGAAACCTCGCCGGGGAAAGCAGGTCCGGGGGTCAATCAACTCCGGTCCGGAAAGTCTTGGCCGTTGTCGGGGAAAAAAAAAACCCCCCGCGGGGCCAAGCAAAGACAAGGGCAAGAGTTCCCCTGCTCCGATTTTGGGGCCCAAAAAAAAGGGGGCCCTCTACACGGCAGCGCAGAGCCCAGGGACCTACACATGCCGTTCCCACCACGGGAGGAGCGCCCCTTTTTTGTCTGCGACCCCGGCTGCGGGGCCGCCGCCTTTCAACCCGCCCCGGAACGTTTCAAGGTGGCACCGCATCACGGGGGGGTCGGGCCTTTTCGCAAGAAAGGCGGAGGGGCGGGGTTCGGACCAGCGTGCCAGCGCTCGAAGCTGGGGGGGACGGGGGGGGCCCGGCCACCCGCACGTCAATGGCCGCGCCCAAGTAAATTTTTGTTTTTTGTTTTTTTTTTTTCTTGGGTCGCTTTTTTTTTCAATAAAAAAACCTTTGAACCAGTTGAAGTTCTTTGGTTTTGGGCCCTTATCGATTTTCACTATTTTTTGGCTATAAGCGTATAAATTTCGTACTCATACTCTTTGTGTACGATAAAAAATTTATCATTTCTTTCGTCGCGTAAAAGGAATTAAAAATCATCGGGGGTTGAAAGCCAATCTTTCAATATTTTTTTTATGAAACTGAAAAAAAAACTTGGAAAAAGGCATTCCCGCAACCCACATTCGTGGGCCGATTTTTTTTTCACCATGTTTTTTTTTTATTGTTTATTTACTAATTCTTTTAAGAAAAAAAAAAAAGTAAAAAACTAAAAAACCAAATTGTGAAATTGGCCGATATACAAGATTCCCCCACTGCAAAAATCGGTGTTCCACACCCGAAAATAATGGTCGGTTAAAATTATGTAAAAAAAAATGTATATAAAAAGGCCTATCATAGGCGGTCTCCAAAAGGGAAAAACAGAATCGAAAAAATTATTTGACAGATTTACATTGGCGGTGGGACCGTGAAAAACTTTGGGCTTTGGAAAATACTGGGGATTATTAAAATTAAAAAGGGAAGTGTATAATTTTCATTTAGAATTTATGGTTTTTTTCGATTAATAATTTTACTAAGCGGTTTGGTTTTAAAAAATTTTTATTTTTATTCTAAAAATTGGGGTGGGGTCGTTGTTTTTGCGAAAATATTTATACATTTTTTTTTCCCCCCTTTTTTCATCGTTTAATGAAGAAAAAAAAGGAAATTTTTGAATGGGGGTTTTATTTTTTATTTTTAGTTGTTAGAAATTTCTAGAAAATAAGCAACCATACCATGCATGCATTACAACAAAAAAGGATATGTAAAAAAATACACAAAGATTTAAAACCAGACTATAAAAAAATTGTGAGGGGAAACTATGGTTTTTGTATTTTTTGGGAAAACTATAGTTTGTAATAAATTTATTAAATTTTTTTATTGGAAATTAAAAAAATTTTTTTTAAAAAAAAAATTTTTTTTGGGAAAAAAAAATAAAAATTTTTTTTTTAAAAAAATTTTTATTTTTTTAAAAAACTAAATTTTGGGGGGAAAAATTTTTTTTTTTTTTTTTTTTTTAAAAAATTTTTTTTTTTTTTTTAAAAAAAAAAATTTTTTTTTTGTTTAAAAAACCCCCGGGGGGTTTTTTTTTTGGGAAAAACCCCCCCAAGGGGAAAAAAAAAGGAATTTTTGGGGGGGGGGTTTTTTTTGGGGGGTTTTTTCCCCCGGGGAAAAAAAAAAACCCCCCCCCAAAAGGGGAAGGGGGGGGGAAAAAAAACCCCCCCCCCCTTTAAAAAAAAAAAAAAAAACCCCTTTAACCCCCCCCAAAAAAACCCCCCAAAAAAAAAAAAAAAAAAGAAAAATTTTTAAAAAAAAAAAGGGTTTTAAAAAAAATTTAAATTTTTTTTTTTTTTTTTTTTGGGGGGGGGGAAAAAAAAAAAATTTTTTGTTAAAAAAAAAAAATTTTTTTTAAAAATTTTTTTTTTTTAAAATTTAAAAAAATTTTTAAAAAAAAAATTTTTGAACCCTTTTTTTTTTATCCTTTTTTGGCCAAAAAAAAAAAAATTTTTTGGAAAAATTTTTTTTCCCCTTTTTTTTGGGGGGAAAAACCCCAAAATTTTATTTTTTTTAAAAAAAAACGGGGAAAAAAAATTTTTTTTTTTTTTCCCCCCCCCAAAAAAAAAATTTTTTTTAAAAAGGGGGGGGGAAATTGGAAAAAAAAAACCCCTTCCCCCAAATTTAAAAAAAAAGGGGGCCCCCCCCTTAAAAAAATTTTTGGGGGTTTTTTGGGGGGGCCCACACCCCTTCCCCATTTTAAAAAATGGAAAAAAATTTTTTTCCCGGGGCCCCCCAAAAAAATTTAAAAAAAACCCCCCCGGGGGTTTTAAAACCCTTTGGGGGGGGGGGGGGGTTTAAAAATTTTTTAAAAAAAACCCCGGGGGGGCCCCTTTTTAAAAAAAAAAAAAAAAAACCCCCGGGGTTTTTTAAAAAAGGGAAAAAAAAAATTGGGGGGCCCCGGTTTTTAAAAAACCCGTCCCCCCGGGTTTTTTTTTTGGGCCCCTTTTTGGGTTTTTAAAATTTTTGGGTTTGGGAAAAATTTTAAAATTTTGGTTTAAAAAAAATTTTTTTTTTGGGGTTTTTGGAAAAAAAAAAAAATTTTTTGGGGGAAAAAAAAAATTTGGGGTGTTTTTTTCCCCTTTTCCCCCGGGAAAATTTTTTTTTAAAATTTTTTTTCCAAAAAAGGGGGAATAAACTAAAATTTTGATTGAACTATAGTTTGTGATAACAAAAATTTTGACGTAATATAGTTTGTGATAAACTAAAAATTTAACTGACCTCTACTTTGGTGATAATCTTTTATTTGTGATGCAAATTGAGAAGATATTTACTTGAATCGTTGTTTATTTCCGCTTAAATTGGAACCATTAACAAAGGCGAGGGACCTGAGGGAACAGGCACTTTACACCGGCGGGAAACGTGGGAAAACGCAGATACTTTTTTCTACCTCACATAAAAGTCTCAGGAGAATGCAGTTGATTTCGGCACATTCTCCCTTCACCTCAGCTTTTTAATTTACATCGAAGAAAAATGGGACTACGGGAATCTCACCGGTAAGTACGTAACATTTTTGCGTACTGATGTCGGACTACCAGCTTATTAGACAGTGTGGGGGACGATATGTTTGAATCTCCACACCTTTATCTCGGACACTCGAGACAAAATCTTCACGGCAGAAAAAAAAAAACTACGGGATTTTCCTCTCAAGACGTTCTGAAAGGAGATGAAGAATCCGACGCCCGCGGGTTTGAAAAACCGTCGTGACCCTGCGTTACTGTGAGGCACCTTTATTGTAGGTAATCAAAAACTGGTGCTCACTAGAGATCTCTTAAATAGCTCAGGAAAAAGCTTGGGACTCCCTGGTCTGCCGGGGAAAAAAAAACTCTGGCGCAAATTGGTATTGTAGTGTGGCGGTCGCTCGGAGCTCAGGCACCGAATGGTTCATGACATGTATATTGGTTTCTTCTAGAGGTTTTTCGACCAGCGCCGATGTTCGGAGAAATGAAAAACGGTATCATTTTTTTGGTCGATTTTGATATGAAAATACTCCCTCTGATATCTAAAAAATAAAAATTTGTGATATATACTCTTATACAGAAGAAAAATGTTTTATTTTACTAGTAACACAAACAATAGGAAAAACACATATGGATGATGACCTCCCATTAAAGTGACTTCAGTACATAAAAATGTCTGATAAACTACACCCCATCAACATTTGTTTTGTAATAAGTAAATAGAGACCATGTCTAATTAATGTACCGGTGAAGAACACCAACCTACCCCTGTTGGTAAAGGTATAAAATCATGTATATGTGACAGAATTTTCGTATTGCTTTAAGAATGTAGAAAAAACACTGCCACCAGGAAACTGGCTTGAAAGTCGTGTGAATTTATGTTTAATCTTTTGACCCACAGATATAGAATTCTATCCAAATGGTCGTCCATTAGCAAATAGACCGACTATCTGTGATATATCAAGAGTGCAATTGTAGGACACTCAAGGTACTAATGCTGTAGAGTGTTTACATTCAGGGTGTCCCTCACTTCCCCAACTTGTCACACTCGTCGGTACCCTGGCGAAAACTATTTTCTTCTTTTTCCCACGCAACTGGAAAGGGGAAAAATTATCAAAGGGACTAAAATTTAACCACTAGCCTTCTCCCATTGCTACGGGTCTGGGGGAAGCGGGGGGGACCAACCCCGCATCCCAAGATGTGAGCGAAAGGGGGACGAAAAAGATGGGCTTTCTATTTTTTTTTTAATTAAAGGGGGGACGGGATATAGATTTCCCCCAAAGAGGCCCCCCCGTTTTTTCCCCCGGGGGGGTTTGGACGAGGTGGGTAAAAAAAGCTGGAACCCGTGTGGCTTTTTTTTCTCTTCTGGTCTTACAAAAACCCGTGCCCTTTTTTTTATGAAAACCCCGGTTTCTTCATTTTTTCGGATGTTTTGGGTCTTTTTTTGCAAAAAAGGAGAAATTTTAGAGGGTTTTTTTGGAAAAGTTTAAAACCGGGTTTTCTTACTACGAATTGCGGGGAAACATTTCCCTTTCCCCAACCCCAAAAGGTGGTCCCCCCGGGGGGGCCCTTGAAAAAATTTTTTTTTTGGAAAAAAAAAAACTTTTTGCAGAAGCGCAAGGGAAAAACAAAAATTTTTTTTTTTTCGGAAAATTTTCCCAGATGGTTTTTCCTTTTTTAATCCGATGGTCGGGGCAAAGGGGATCGTCGGTGGCCAGGGTAGGGGGGGTTTGGGGGGCGGTGTTTTTTTGCACCGAGGGGAAAAAAACATTCAGTAGCGTTATCAGAAGCCTAAAAATTAAAATTTTTTAAACTGGGGCCAGTAAAAAGGGGGGCTAAGGAAAAGGGAAAAGGAATGAAAAAAAATTTACGTTTTTTCAAAAAAAAATTTGAGAGCGAAAATAGGAAAACAAAGTTTTGCAAAAAAAAAAAAAAGGGGGAAAAAACCTTCCCCCCAAGGGGAGGGTGAAAAAATTCCCCTTTGGGTTTTTTGTTTTTAAAATTAGCGAGTTCATAGAGAACCAAGCAAAATTTTTGGGAAAGAGAAAAAAAATTTATTTTTGAAAAAAGGGAAATTTCCAATTCATTGGGGTTTTAAATAGGCAAGAAAAACTTATGGTTTTTGGGAAAAAACAAGGGCAGCGGGGGGGAAATGGGGGTTTGTGAGGTGGGGGGGGCTTGGGGGGCCACTTGGGGTGTGAAAAAAAAAAAAAAAAATTTTTTTTTTTTTTGGTTTTTTTTTGTAAAAAAATAATTGTTTGGGGACAGCGAGAAGTTTTTTTTAATAAGAGTTTTTGCAGTGTGTGTTTTCAGTATTTGAATTTAAAAGGGGGAAAAGCTCGATTTTTAAGGGGTTTTTGGGTTTGAGTATAGGGAGGGCAATATTAAAAAATCTGGGCCCACTAATGGGGTACATTTTACTTTTTTTTTTTACAAAAACGGGGGGGGAAAGTAATTTTTTTTTGTGGGTTAAAAGCTGGGATTGGGGGGGAGTGAGGGAAAACATATCGCCCAAGCGAAACTTTCTCCCAGGGAGGTAGCCAAAGGGGGGGGGAGTGGTCTTGCCAAAAAAAGGTTTAGCAGGGTAAAAACATGGTGCGGGTAAAAAGCGCGATTCAAAAGGGGGGATTTGGTTTTTAAAAGCGGGTGGGGGGAAAAAAAAAAAAAAGGGGGGGGGGGGCCCCTTTTTTGGGGGGGGGACAGGGGGAAAAGGGGCTTTTTTTTGGTTTTGGGATAGCGTGGAGGGGAAAAAACTGGGGCGTCCGGGGGAAAAGCGTTGGTTGGTAAGGTTAAAAATTAGCTTTCCGGGGCGTTTTTTTGAAGGTTCTTTTAAAAAAAAAACCGTTTTGAAAAATCAGATGTAAGCGAAAAAGGCCCCCAAACCCCGAAAAAAGCCCCAACCAGACCCCGGGGGACAAACTTAAGGGGTTTTGGGGGGGCCCAAAACCGCAAAATAAAACCAAAAGATTTTGAGGGGGGGGGGACGAGAGATGGACTTTTGGGGGAGGGTAAACGGAAAAAGGTTTTTTTTTTCTTAGTTTTTTTGGTTTTGGTTTTTTTATTGTTTGAAAACAGATTAGGGGGGGCCCCCCCCCCCCCCCCAAAAAGGGGCCCCCCCGTGCCCCCCCCCGGGGCGGGGGGGAGGTGCCGGGGGGGCGGGGGGGGCCCCCTTTTGGGGGCCTTGGGGGTCGTCTTTTCTTCAAAAAAACTTGTTTTTTTTAGGGCAGCTTTTTTCCCTTTTTTGGGGGAAAGGGAAAATGTTCATGTGTGGGGAGGGGGGGTGGGCTCCCCACTAAAGGGGGGAAAAAAAAATTTTAAAAAAAAAAAAAAATTTAAAAAAAAAAAAAAAATTTTAAAAAAAACCGAGGGGGACTTTTTTTTTTTCCCACTTTTTTTTAAACCAAAATCTATTTCAATTTTTTTTTTTCCACTGTATTTAATAAAAGGGGCATTTTTTTTGTAATCCTTTTTTTTTAATTTTGGGGACATGAAACATGTTTTTTTTTCTTGAAGACCACCCCTCACCCCCCAAAAAAAACCCCCCCCTTTAAATTTTGGGGCTGTTTCTTGAAAAAAATTGATAAAGAAAAAAAAATTTTAAAAAAAAAAATAGTAAAAAAAAAAACCATCGGGGCAAAAAAAAAAAAACCCACTATTAAAAAAAAAAATTTAAAAAAAGGGGAAAAAAAATGGTGATAAAAAAAAAAAAAAAAAAAAAAAAACAAAAAAAAAAAATATTTTTTTTATAAAAAAAAAAAAAAAAAAAATTAAATAAAAAAAATTTTGATTTTAAAATAAAAAAAAATTTTTGGGGGAAATTAAAATTGGCAATAAAAATTAATAAAAAACAAAACAAAAAAAAAAAATAAATTTTTAAATTAAAATTTTTAAAATAAAAAATAATAAAGTTAAAAAACAAAAAAAAAAACAAAAAACAAAAAAAAACCAAAAAAAAAAAAAAAAAACAAAAAAAACCCAAAAAAAAAAAAAAAACCAACAAAAATAAAAAATTTTTAAAATAAAAAAATTAGAAAAATGAAATTAAATAAATTAATGACAATAAAAATTTAGGGGGATGTTTTAAAAAAGTTTAGAAAAATTTTACAATAAAAAATTTAATAATAATAATAATAAAAAAAATTTTAAAAAATAAAATTTAAAAAAATATTTTTTTAATAAATTAATAAAAAAAAAAAAAATTTAATTTTTTAAAATTATTTAATTATTTTTTAAATTTTATTTTAAAATTATTATTTTATTTAAATTTTTTTTTATCTTTTAATTTTTATTTTTAAATTTTAATTAATTTTTATTTTAATAAATTTTAATTAAAAAAAAAAAAAAAAAAAAATAAAAAATAAAAAATTAATAATAATATATTAATAATTAATAATAAAAAATAATAATAAAATTAATAAAAAAAAATAATAAAAAAATTTTAAAATAAAAAAAAAAATTTAAAAATGATAAAAAATAAAAAATTTTTTTTTTAAAATAATAATGAAAAAAATAATCATGAAAAATAATAAATGGGGGGGGTTATAGCAAAAAAAAATCTTGGGGGGGAAAACTTTTTTAAAAAACATTTTAAAAACGGTGTTGTTTTAGCTGTAAAAAAAAAAGGTTAAAATTTTTTCCTTTTAAGTCTACGGCTTTTTTTTTAAAAAGTTTTTTTTTTTACGTTTTCAAAAAAATTGAGTCGGGGTCCAAAAGAGTTGTTTTTTTTCGAGGAAAAAATTTTTTTCTGTTTTTTTTTTTCCTAATCCAACAAAGGGGGTAAAAAAACGAATAAAAAATTTAACAAAAATTTACACTATCAATGTTCACACCTTAAAAACCCCACACAACCACCAACGGGGGTTTTTTTAAAATTATTAACATGGGGTTGGGGGTGGTTTTTTTAAGGGGTGTGACATTGATAGGCCCCCGTATTGGGGTTTTTTCATTCGTGAAACCCCCTGTGCTTGATTAGGGAAAAAAAAAAAAAAAAAAGGTTTTTTATCCTCGGGAAAATGGGGCCAACTCTTTGTGACTCAAAATTTTCTTTTATAAAAAAAAACAAAAAAAAAAAAAAAAACTTAATAAAAAGCCTTAATTTAAAAGGAAAGTACGTTTTTTTTTAAACAAGCGGGGGACCAAACCCCACCGTTCGAAAATGTTTTTTAAAAAAAAAACCGTCCACTTTTTGATTTTTTTGCTAAAAAACTTTTCATTTTAATTATTGGGGTTCAATGATTATTAAATCTTTTTATTTTTTTTTATTCCCATTATTTTTTGTTTATATTTTTTTAAATTTAATTATTATTATTTTTTTTTAATTAATTTTTTATTTTTAAAATTTTTAATTATTTATTATTATTTTTTAAAAATTTTTATTTTTTTAAATTTTTTTTATTATTATTTTTTTTTTTTTTTTATTTTTTAAAAAAAAATAAATAATAATAATTAAAATAAAAATAATAAATAATAAAATAAATAATAATAAAATAATAATAAATTTAAAAAATTAAAAATAATTAAAATAAATTAAAAATTTATTATTGTTTTTAATTATTTATTAAATTTTTATTTATTTTTTATTAATTTTTATTATTAAATTTTATTTTTATTTTAAATTTTATATTTTTAAATTTTTATTTTTTTTTATCTTTTCAAATAAACTTAATTTTTATTTTTTTTTTTTTTATTATTTAAAAAATTTTTTTATTTTTTAAATTTATTTTTTTTTTTTTTGTTTGTTGTTTTTTTTTTTTTTTTGTTGTTGTTTTTTTTTGGTTAAAATTTTTTTTTTGTTGTTTTTTGTTTTTTTTTTTTTTTTATTATTTTATTTTTTTTAATTAATTATTTATTATTATTATTATTATTGTTTAGTTAATTATTATTAATTTTATTGCCATTATTCATTATTTTTTTCACATTTATTTTGTTTTATTTATTTCATTAATTCATCAATTTGTATTTTCGTATTATTATTATTATTTTATCATAATTTTTAGTATTGTTTTTACTGTTTTTATCATCATCATTTTCATTATTATTGTTTAATAGTGTTGCTGTTGCAGATGTTATTTTTACTATTGTTATTATTATTGTTCTTATCATTTATCAAGAACAGCCATATTATGGGGCTAAGTGAGGTGAAGTTGATGTCCTTTCAAGAAAAGCATGTTTCATGGGGTCCATTAATAAAGGATAGCATAATGCATGTTCTTATTACTACAGTGGATGAAAATGAAAATTGATTCTGGTAAAACAGTGCAATAACAAAGTCTCTCGAGTTATTATAAAAATAGTTATTACTTTTTTCTTTTTGTATCTTTTCTCAGTGGTAGCCCCACCGCCTCTACAACAGTGAACATCATCCGTCCCTCGAAAAGGAAACCGCTGCATAAAAGACACGACGTTTCGTAAAGATAGACAGACCCAAGCCCACACAGGGTCCAGCCCCCCCAACCCCCCATCCTGGGGACCCGGGGGGGGAACCCCCCGGGGGGTCCTTTTGGGGGGGGGGGGGGTTTTCCCATAATCGGGGGTTTCCCCCCCTTTAAAAAAAAAAAAAACCAAAAAGCTAAGGAAACCCTTTTTTTCTTTGGGGACCCCCCCAAAAAGCCCCCCTTTTCTTCCGCCCCCCCTCCCCTCCACTTTCGGGGTGAAAAGGGGCCGGGTGGTTTTTTCAACCCCCTTTACGTTCGCCTCTGGTTTTTTTTTGGGGGGTTTGGTCCTCCCCCTTTAAAAAAAAAAAATTGGGAGGAAAGGGGGGTTTTTTAAAAGGGGGAAACCCCAAAAAAACCGCCACCTTAATTTTTCACCTACCCCCCCCACGTTTTTTTCGCCGGGACGCCATTTTTTCCCCCATTCCACGCTATCCCAACCCCAAAAGGTTTTACTCCTGTAAAAAAAATTCCCCTCCTAAAACCTTCTTTTAACCCCCAAAAGGGCCATCGCTACCAAAAAATCCCTTTTCCGAATCGGGGTTTTTAACCCGCCACCAATGTTCACCCCTTTTAACTTTTTGCGGGGACCATTTAGGGGGGCCCCTGTTTACCATCCCGGGGACAAAAAAGCCCCCGCCTGACGATATTTTTTTCCCTCACTCCCCCCAATTTCCAGCTCCCCCCCCTTTCCACAAAAAAAATACTTCCTCGTTTAGTAGAAAAAAAGTAAGGGGTACCTATTATTTTGCCAAAAGTTTTTAAAAAAAAATTAATTTGGCCCTTCCCCTTTTTATTTTTCACCCACCCCCCTTTTTACTTTACGAGGCTTGCCTTTTTCAAAATTCCCCAAAAAGTAACTGGAAAACCACCATGCAAATCTTTAAAAATTAAAAAAAAAAAATTTTCTCGTTTTGTCAAAATCATTTTTTTTTTTAAACAAAAAAAAAAAAAAAAATTTTTTTTAAACCCACCAAAAAGGGGGAACCCAACACCCCTAAAAACCTCACCACCTCTTTCCCCCCCACTTTGCCTTGTGTCCCCGAAGGCATAAAAGTTACTTCCCATTTTAGCCCAATGATATGGAATTTTTTTTTGGGCCCCCAAAAAAAAAATTTTTTTTCTCTTTAAAAAAATTGGTTTGGTTTTTTTTTAGGGGGAAAACTCGCTAAATAAAAAACCCCAAAAAAAAAAGTTTTTTTTAAAAAAAACCCCCCTCCTTGAAAAGGTTTTTTCCCCCTTTTTTTTTTTGGGGCAAGTTTGTTTCCTATTACGCTCTCTTTTTTTTTTTTTTTTTTGGGGGAAAAAAAACGTATTTTTTAAAACCCCCCCCCTTCCTTACCCTTTTTTTTTACTGGCCTATTAAAAACTTTTTATTTTCCCGTTTTTTGAAAAAAAGCACTAAAAAAATGTTTGGCGGGCCCTCGGTTGGGGAAAAAAAAGGCCCCGCCCCCCCCCCGCTCCCCCGGCCCCAAACCAAAAAGGGGATCCTTGCGACCATGGGAAATAAAACCGGGAAAAAACCATCTTTTTAAATTTACCGAAAACAGAAACCCCTGAAAATTTCCCTGTGGGGGTACTAAAATGTTTTAAAAAAAAACTTTTTGCAAGGAAAGGCTCGAGGACGGGGCCTTTTTGGGTGGGGGGGGCCCAAAAAAGCTATTTTTCAAAAAAACGTTAAAAAGACCCGGTAAGGCCCTTCCACCCACCTTTCATTTTCTTTTTTTTTTGGGCCAAGGGGGACTATACACCCAAAAACTCGAAGGAAAACCCCTGCATAAAAAGGAACCACTTTTTCGTTAAGGGGGGAAAAAAAAAAGAAAAAAAAAAAGCCACACGGGGGGTCCAAAGCTCCCCCCCCAAAACCTCGTTCCGGGGCCCCGGGGGGGGGACCAGGGGGGGTTTTTTTTTGGGGGGGAATTTAAAAATTCTGGTCTTAAAAAAAAAAAATTAGGAAAAAGCCCATCTTTTCGTCCCCCCCCCAAACATCGGGTGTTTAAAAGGGTGGGGTCCCCCCCCCGTTTCCACGGGGGGGAACCGTAGAAAATGCTGAGAAGGCTTTAGTGGTATCTTTTTCGGGGTCATTGAATTTTTTTTTTTTCCCCAAATTTTTGCTTTTAAAAAGGGAAAAAAAAAAATAGTTTCGCCAGGGTAACCGACGAGTGTGACAAGTTTGGGGGAAAGTGAGGGACACCCTGAATGTAAAACACTCTACAGGCATTAGTAACCTTGAGTGTCCTACAATTGGCACTCTTGAATATATCACAGATAGTCGGTTATTTTGCTAATGGACGGAACCATTTGGATAGAATTTCTATATCTGTGGGGTCAAAAAGATTAAACATAAATTCACACGAACTTCAGCCGGGTTTCCTGTGTTGCAGTGTTTCTTTACATTTCTTAAAGCAATACGAAAATTTCTGTTCACATATACATGATTTTTTTTATTTACCTTTACCAAAACAGGGGTAGGTTTGGTGTTCTTTCACCCGTACATTAAATTAGACATGGTCTCTATTTTACTTATTACAAAACAAAATTGTTGATGGGGTGTAGTTTATCAGACCATTTTTTATGTACTGAAAGTCACTTAATGGAGTTCATCAATCATATGTTTTCCTATTGTTTTGTTGGTTACTAGTAAAAAAAAAAACTTTTTTCTCTTTTTTTAAAAAGGGAGTATATTTTTCCACAAAATTTTTTTTTTTTAGAACCCAAAGGGGAGTAATTTTTTCATATAAAAAATCCCCAAAAAAAAAATTCCCCTTTCATTTTTTTCCAAAAAACATCGGGCGGGTTGAAACCTCTAGAAGAAAAAAAAAAAACCCAAAATTTTTCCCCGGGGGGGAAACATTTCGGTTGGCCTTTGGAAGGCCCCCCGAGGGGGGGGGGGCCCCCCCAAACAAATACCAAATTTTGCGCCAGGGGGTTTCGGCAGGGCCCCCCAAGCCCCCCAAGCTTTTTTTCCCTAAAAGCTATTAAAAGAGATTTTCCCTTTAGGGGCACCGGGTTTGAAAACCTACAATAAAAAAGGGGTTTTTTTGGCCTCAACATTTTAACGCGGGGGGGGCCCCCACGACGGTGTTTTTTCAAAACCCCGGGCCGGGGGGTTTCGAGATTTTTCTTCCCCCTTTTCGGGGGAAACGTTTTTTTTGGAGAAAAAAATCCCCGTTAGTTTTTTTTTTTTCCCCCTTTAAAAAAGTTTTTTTTTGTCTCGAGTGCCCCCCCCCCGGAAAAATGGGGGGGGGTTTTTAAAAACATTATCGCCCCCACCACTGTCTTAAAAAACTGTAGGCCCGGGGAAACATCCATTTTCCCCAAAAAAATTAATTACTAGGGGGTTTGGGGGTTTTTTCCGAGTTTCCATTTTTTTTTTCGATGTTAAAAAAAAGGGGGGGTAGGGAAGAATGTGGGGGGGGGAAAAATAACGGGGTTTTTTCTCTGGAAATTTTTTTTTTGTGAGAAAAAGAAAAAAGAAAATTTCCCTTGGGGTTTTTTCCCCCCGTTTCCCCCCCGCGGGGTAAAAAGGGGCCCCCTTTTTTTTCCCCCTCGGGGGCCCCCCCCCTCGCTTTTTTTTAAATGGTTTCCATTAGGGGGAAAAAAAAAAAAACAACGATTTTTCCCCAAGTAAAAATCTTTTCTCAATTTTTTGCACCCACAAAAATAAAAATTTTTTATCCCCAAAAGAAAAAAGGGTTTTTCAGTTAAATTTTTTTTTAGTTTACCCCAAAAAAAAACTATATTTTTCAGTAAAAAAAAAAATCCATTAGTTTTTACCAAAAACTAAATTTTTCAATTAAAAAAATTTTTTATTTTTTATTCCCCCAAAAAAACTTTATTTCAGCACAAATTTAAAAAAATTTTCACCCCCAAAAAAAATTTTTTTTTTTTAAAGGTTTTATAGGTTTTTCAATGTTTGAGGGGGGCCGGGGGGCCCCCACGGGCAGGTTTTAAAAAATTTGGTTTTTTTTTTTCCATGTTGGGGAATACTCTTGGGGGGGGGAGAAAACGTGGTGGGGTTTTTCCCCCCAGTTTTTTTTTCCCCCCGGGGGGTGAAAATTTTTTCCCCTTGGGGGGCCCAAAGGGAAAAAAAAAACGCCCCCGGGGGCCGGGGGGGGACTCGAAAACCCTCAAAAAACCAGTTTTTGGGGGCCCCGTCTTTGGCCCCTTTGGGCCCCGATGTTTTTAAATCACTCAAAGCCAAAACCGGGGGGGCCTATAGATCCCCAAAAAAAAACTATTAGTTTCAGTAAAAAAATTTCCATGGTTTTTTTCCAAAAAAAAACTTGGGTTTCAGTAAAAAAAATTTTTTTGTTATTGCAAGTTTTTTGGGTTTCAATAAAAAAAAATAAATTTTTTTAACAAAAATTTTTTAGTTAAAAAAAACCCCCAAAATTAATAATTTTTTCCCCAAATTTTTTTAGTTTTCAATAAAAAAATAATTAAATTTTTTATCACAACTTTTAGTTAAATTTACAAATAATAAATTTTATCCACAAAAAATTTATTTTCAATACAAAAAAATAATTTAATTATCACAAAAACTTTAGTTTAATTTTCAAAAAAATTAAAATTTATTAAAAAAAAAACTATAGTTTTCAGTAAAAAAAAAACCATAGTTTTTCATCACAATTTATTAGTCTGTTTTTTTAATCTTGTGTATTTTTATACAATAATCTTTTGTGTATGCATTGCTTTTGGTAAATGGTTGCTTATTTTCTAGAAATTTTTCTAACAACCAAAAACATAAAAAAAAAAAAAAACCCACGCATCATAATTTCTTTTTTCTTTTTATTAAAACGTTTGGAAGGGGAAAGGGAAAAGAAAAAAATGTATGAAAATATTTTGGGCAAAAAAACAACGACACTAATTTTTTTGGGAAAAAAAAAAAAAAAAAATTTTACCAAAACCGCTAGTAAATTATTAATCGGAAAAAAAACCATTCTTCTAAATTGAATTTAACACTTTCCCTTTTAATTTTAAATAATCTCCAGTATTTAGCAAAAAAAAAAGGTTACCAACGGTTCCACCGCCATGAAATTCTGTCAAAAATTTTTTTATCGATTCTGTTCCTTTTTGGAGACCGCTATGATTGGGGCTTTTTATAAAACATTGCTAAACATTTTTTTTAACGCCCAATTTTTTCTCGTGGGGAAACACCAAATTTGCCCCAGTTGTGATCTGTTATATCGGCATACACAATGGTTATAGTTTAAAAATTTTCGTTTACTTAAAAAAGATTAGTTAAAAAATAAAAAAAACAAAAAAAAAAAAAAAAAAGCATGGTGGAAAATTTTCCCGGCCACGATGATGGGTTTTTTTGGGGAATGCCTTTCCAAGTTTTTACAGTTTTCATATAAATATTGAAAAAAAGATTGGCTACAACTCCCCGGATGATTTTTAATTTCCTTTTTTACGCGGGGACAAAAAGAAATGATAAATTTTTTTCTTTAACCAAAAGATTTATGAGTACGATTTATTACGCTGATAGCAAAAATAAGGGTTTTAAAAAAAAATCGATAACCCAAACAAAAGAAAACTTCAACTGGTCAAAGGTTTTATTGGGGAAAAAGGCGACAAAGAAAAAAAACTAAAAAAAACAAAAAAAAAAAAAAAATTCACTTGGGGCCGCGGCCAGGGGGGACGTGGCGGGGCCCCACGTTCCTCCCCCAGCCTCGGAGCGCTGGGCCCCGCTGGTCGAAAAAGGGCCCCCCGCTGCTTGCGAAGGGGGCGGGACCTCCCGTGATTGGGGGGTGCCACCTTGAAGCGTTCCGGGGCGGGTTGAAGGCGGCGCCCGCAGGGTTCGCGACCAAAAAGGGGCGTTTCTCCCGTTGGGGGAAACGAGCATGTTGTAGGGTTCCCGGGGCTCTGCGCGGCGTGTAGAGCCTTGCCGAAAATCGGGGGCAGGGGGGAACCTTTTTTTTGCCTTGTCTTGCTTGGCCAAGGGGACGGGTTTTTCCCCACAAAACGCAAAAGGGGCAACCTTTCCGACGAGTGATTGGGACTCGGACCTGCTGGGCGGCGAGGTTCGGGGCGATAAAAAACTGTTTGGTGGGCGGGGGATTCCCGGGGGCGTCGGGCTTTTTCCAGAAGAGGGATACACGGAGGGAATAAAAAAACCCCGTCCGAAGAGGGGAAAAAGGGGCCCGGGGTGGGCCAAGAAATTTAAAAGGAGGGGGGAGGGTTACTGAAAGGTGGGGGTTTAGGCGAAAAATCCGCCACCAAAGATACGGGCGTAGCGCCGGGAGGTTTGGGGGGGTTTGGGGGGGGAGGAAAAAAGGGAGGGAAATCTGAAGGGGGGTTGAAAAAAGAATTTCCCCCCCCCCTCGGGGAAGGGGGGCGGGGGAGGGGGGGTTTTTTCCCCAAAGGGAGGCGGGGGGCCCCTTTCCGGGGGGTTTTGGGGGGGGGTTTAAAAGGGGAAAATTTTGTAAGGGAAAAAGGGTGGGGAAAAAATTTTGGGACCCCCCCCTTTGAAAAAAAAAAAAAAAAAATTTTTTAAAAAAAAAAAAAAAAAAAAAAATTTTAAAAAAAAAAAAAAATTTTAAAAAAAACCCAAAAGCCAATTTTACAATAAAAAAAATAATTTTTAAAATAGTAAATATTAAAAAAAATTAACCCCGGCCCTTGGGGGGGAAAAACCCCTGCGGCGAAAACCAAAACCCCAAACAAAAAATTTAAAAAGACCCCCCAAAGCAAAAAAAAAAAAAATAAAAAAAAAAAAAAAAAAAATAAAAATAAGAGAAAAAAAATTCCCCAACAAAAAAAGGGTAAAAAAACACTCACCTTTAAAACCAAAAATAAAACATTTTTTCAAAAAAAGAACCCCAAAATAAAAAAAAGGAAAACCCCTTTTTGAAACCACTTTCTTCCCCCCTTTTTTTTAAACCCCCGGGAAAACCCTAAAACCAACCCCTTTTTTTTTGGAAAAGGTTTTGGGTAAAAAATCCCTAGTTTAATTTGGGGAACAAACCGGGGAAAGGTTTGTTTAGTAAAAGAAAAAATTTTTTGGGTTAAAATTTTTAATATTAAAAGGGGCCGGAAAAAATTTTTTTTTTAAAATATTATTATTAAAATTTTGGGGTTTTTTTTTTGTTTTTTTTTGGTTTTTTGTTTTTTTTTTTTTTATTTTAATTTTTTATTTTTTATTGTTATTTTTTTTTTTTTTGTTATTTTTTTTTTATTTTTTTTTTTTTTTTTTTTTATTATTTTTTTTATTATTATTCATTTTTTTTTTTTCAAAAAAACTATTATTTTTTATTTGTTTTATTATTATTTATTTTTAAATTAAATTATTTTTTTATTTTTTATTTTTATTTATCTGTTTTCAGAACACTTTTATTTATTATTGCTGTTATTTTTTTTGGTTTTTTATTATTATTATTTTTTTATTATTTTAATTTAAAATTATTTATTTTTTTTTTTTTTATCATAATTAAACCCCCCCAAAAATTTTATTTTTGTTTTTTTTATTATCATTTTTACCTTATTTTTATTTATTAATTTTTTAATTATTTATTTTTTTTAAAATTTTAAAATTATTTTTAAAAATTTTATTTTTTTTTTTTTTTTTATTTTTATTTTTTTATATATAATCATCAAATTTTTTTTTAAATTTTTATTATTATATTTTTTTTTTTA
>NW_023659931.1:17500-20314 GCF_015228065.2 Penaeus monodon | reverse complement strand
TTAAAAGGAAAATTTGGGAAAATTTATTAAAAAAAAATTTTTTTTTTTAAAAAAAAAGCGGGGCATGTTTTTTTATCTGTTAATACACACACACACACACACCACACAACACACACCCCCCAACACACACAAAACACACAACACACACACCACACCCACACACACACACACCCAACACACATATATACATACATACATACAAAAACATAATACAACAACCACACACCACACCCACCACACACACACAAAACCCCCACAACACACACACACACACCCCACACACACACACTCCACACCCCCCACACAAACACACCACCACACACACCAACACACAACCATACACATTCACACGCGCGCGCGCGCTTCTAACTGAAAATAACGCAAATGCAGCCAATAACTTTTCCGTGTTAAGGAGCGAAAGATATTTTTAGGAAAATGTAGAAACGCGTTAGGTTAGAAAATAATGAAAAGGTAATGGAATTCCCAACACAAGTAATTTTTTCCCGGAAAAACGCCATTTTTATATTATGATAGATTTTTTACGTTTTTTTTCCCCGCGGAAGAGAACCCAAAGAAATTTTTATTACGTCAAAAAAAGGGAAAGAAAAGTAAAAAAAAATGCTCCCAAATACACGAATTAATTTCGGAAAAAAAAATTATGCGTTATTTCTTAGATTAACATTGGTTTTGTTATTTTTTTACAAGGTTTTCTTTTAAACTTTAAATTTCCCCGCAAAAAAATCAGCTTTTAGTAGCGCTGTTCTGTTACCCAAGTTATATTATTTAAAATTCTGGATTTTTAGTTGGGGCGAGTCAACTTGCTTTAATCACCGAAAGCAAGAGGAATGGAATGTTGTAAAAAAAATTGAGACACATTTTTGATTAGCATAAGCAGCACGTACACAAACATACGTTAATAATATGTTTAAAACACACCCCACACACACACCACACACACACACACACACAAAAACACACACACACCCACACACACACACACCCACACACACACACACCACACAAAACACGGAGAGAGAGAGAGAGAGAGGATAGGAGAGAGAGAGAGAGGGGAGAAAGGGAGAGAAAGAGGGGAGAGAGAGGAAGAGGAGGAGAGACGAGAGAAGGGAGAGGAGAGAACAGATTACATAATTTCAGAGATTGATAATCCTGACAGCTAATGCAGACCGAAAAACTAGCTGTTGTGTGTCCCAAACCAAGCCCCCCAAACGGGGTTGCTTTTAACTGGGTCATTAAGGCGAACTGGGACAAAGCAGCGCAGATTGTGGTTCCATGGGAGCATCTTTCTGGGGTTTGAGGGCAGAGAGGGGAATCGGTTTCCCGGGGCAAAATATACAAAAAGAGGTATGACTCCATCGTACAAAACTGAAAAAATAAACTAGAACTTTTTTATTTTAAGATTTTTTAAATTTTTAAGTTTTTTGCTTTTTCTTTTTTCTTTTTTATTTTCGGTTTCGTTTTTGGTGTTGCTTTTTTTTAAATTTTCTTTTCTTTTCTGCTTTTTTTTTTTTTTTTTTTTTAGATGCTCTTCTGTTTTGTTCTTTTTCTTTTGATAGCGTTATATTTCTTTTCTGGGGTGGGAACAGACTTGTTCGCTTTTCCTCCATCCCCCCCCCCCCGGTCTAGGCCCAATTGTCAGAGTCCTGACCCTTAAGCGGCGGGGGCGTAAATTTCGTTTTAAAGGCCCCTTTTATTTAATATGAAAAAATAACCATTTCCCAAGTTTGTGTAAATTACCACGATTTAAAAGTCTTCAGCCATTTAGAGATTAATGATGAAACTAAATCATTTTTCCCTTTATCTGTAAGAAAGGGGAAATGATTTTTACAACGGTCGAATTCCAGAGTTGTCGTGTAATCTGAAATCCCGGGGCCTTTTGTGATTTTAAGAATAACATTCTTGGAATTCCTGGGGAAAAGGATAGGGGTGAAGGGTCATATGCTGAGCGGCTTCCGGGGGAAAAGGGGTAGCAGCGTTCTGCCGTTGCTTTAAGTTTATAATTAAAAAAAAAAAAGTAAAAAAGATTTTTTTTTTGGGGGGCCCCCCCCCCCCTTCCCCCCCACATTCCCTTTCTTCCCTTCTTATTTTTCTTAATTTTTTGTGTGTTTTTTGTGTGTTGGAGAAAAAATAACTATAACAGGGTAAAAAGAATTAATACTTTACAGAAAAAATAATAAAAAACAACAGTAAATGTGAAGATTTTGCTCTTGTTAATATGTTGACAAAAACAAAAAACCAAGGGGGAGAATCCCCCGAAAATCACGGACGACCAATTCCCCCATGGATTACAACGAGAACAGACTTCAAAAAGACAAAATAAAAGTGCGTTTAGTAAAATAAAATGAGGAAAATTTTAGGGAAGGGGAAATTTTTTTAAAAAGATTTTGGACCAAAAAAACTTTTTAAATTTTTGGTGGAAATTTTGGTGGCGTATCAATGCCAAGTTTCCTTTGTGCAGGTTATGAAAAAGTACGGTTGGATATTTTCAACCCCCTTTATTTGGGGGTAAAATTCTGCAAAACAGTTTTGGGAAAAAGGGGTTTGCAAAAGTCGTTTTCTGGATAGGGTTACCCAAAGCTGTTTTAAGAAAGTGGTTGTAAAGGGGTGGTTGCGCTATCTTAAAAAAAAAAAAAAAAAAAAAAAAAAAAAAAAAAAAAAAAAAAAAAAAAAAAATTTAAAGGGAAGAATTTTGTACACAATAAAAGGGGTTTTCAAAATTCTTTTAAATTAAGTTTGCAATGCGTTATAAAAAAAGGAAAATTTTCAAAAACCCGGGTTTATAAAACAGGCTTTAAA
>NW_023659931.1:0-7500 GCF_015228065.2 Penaeus monodon | reverse complement strand
ATTATGAGAAAAACGAGGGCCTCTTGTTTTCATGTCCCCAAATTTCCAGAAAGGGGAAAAAAAAGTGCGGCAGGTCGGGGTGAGGGGGGGAATGAGTAAAATTATATGATGTCCCTGATAACGAAACATGAACGGTGAAACGTTGCAGTTTAAAAAATAAAATTCTCTAAAAGAGAGAAAAAAGGGAAGGGAAAAAAAAAAAAAGAGGCTAAAAAAGTTACTCACATGGTTTTTTAAACATGGGCGATTGTGGAAGTAAAGGTCGGCGATTTCGGTGACTTGTATCCGTGTTGCGAGCCAAAAGGACACAAAAACCACCCTGCTCCAGATGTAAAAGGCTTGAATCTTAATACAATGTTTGGGGGTTTGGCAGTGATAGTCGTTATAAGGGTTGATCTTTAAAGGAAGAGTTTTACACAGAAAGAGAAGACACGGTAAACGGGGAAACCCCCCTGAGCGCGGGGACCGAGGGGGGTACGCCCCGGGGTCAGTTGAGCGCTGGACACAAAACCGAAAAAACTGAGTCATCCTCGGGCACAAGCAGGACGTCCACTAGAACGTGGCGTTGGTATCAGCTCGTGAGCGACCTACAAGGTGAGGCATGGTTCCCCTGTTAATGAGAGGAGAGGAGAGAGAGAGGAGAAGAGAGAGGAGAGAGAGGGGGGGGGGGGGGGGTTTTTATACACTGAAAATGAATGTATGTGGTATCTGTTGGTCTGTCGGTGGGTGGTTGGGCAATTTTTCCATCTTCATATGCTTTAGTGCCAAAAAAAACCTCATTACCAACTCATACGTCAATAGGGAAGAATCTCCCTGACTTTGAAAACAAAACCGTTTAAAACAGTTAAGTATCAGAAAATAGGGAAAAAATAAGAATATCGTTAATAAAAGGTGAAAAAAAGAAAAGAGAAGAGCAAAAAGAAAGAGAGGATAAAGGAAATAACAAAAAGAAAAGAAAAAAAAATTTAGAAAGGAAAGGGGACGGTGCACGCACGAACCCAACACTCTACCTCAAATGTATAGAAGAGACGAAAAATCCCTAAAATGGGGGCATCGAGAAAAATTTCTAGATTCCCTGATAAGTCCCCTTTAATCCCCAAAAAACAGAACCCGTGCCCTTTTTTTTAAAGGGTTTGGGCAAGAGCTATCTCACGCAAAAAAAGTTTGTAGAAAGTGACAGTCTTTTGAACAGTAGAGAGACGCGATTTAAAATTTCAAAAAAACTTTATTCCTTAAATTTACAATGGGTATTTTTTAATATATGATGTTTCATAGTAACAAGATGTTAAACACATCGATATTATACAATGCTTTTTTAACAAATAGACTGTACATCATACAAAAATGACGGGAATTTTGATTTGTACTTAAAGTGAGTCTTTAAATTTTTTCAGTAGAATTTTTTCACTTTTTTTTTAAAGTTTTTTGGTTGGAAATTTCTGATATTTCTAGAAGTTGGTTCCTATACAAGCCCTCGGATTTGATATTCTTGCCCCGGTTTCTTATTCGATCTTTGATATATAGGACCTGAGTATAGGTAATAGCCTTTTTGGGGAATTTCCTGTATAAATTTTTATGGATAGAATAAGTGTCGTATTTGTATTTTGTTGTATTTTAGCCTTTTTGTTTGTTATATGGGTGTGATGGGAATTTATTTACTTTTCCAGTTCTCGTCGCGAAGTTCTGTCGTTTTGGTTTTTTGATTTGTGTATTTTTTGTAGAGCCCCCGATTTTTGACAGTAAATGATGATATAAGTGTAGTGTTTTGTATAACAGGTAATGAGCACAAGGAACGGAATTAAAAGCCCTAAAAATCCGTCTATGTAACCCCTTTGTATACTTCACACTTGGTTTTATGCAATTTTCCCATTTTGTATCCCTCAATTTCTTAGTCGTTGCTATGAAAGAAAAAAACAGACTTAATATTTTCTCAGAAAGATGAACTATTTTATATTATTTCGTAAAATTTCATTTTTTTTATTTATACCCCCAAAATTTAGGAAAAGTAAACTATAATATTTTCCCCTCAAAGTAAATTTTTCTTTTTTTCCCCCCAAAATACATTCTCTTTTTTAAAAGGGGTACATTATATTTTCATTTTTGAAAATTTGCAAAATTTGATAGTTTAATGAAAAAACCCAATGGTATTATTTTTTTTCGGAGGATCATTTAATTCTGGATGTTGATGTATGGTTTAAAAAAGAACTATATGCTTGTAATATATGGGATTGAGTAGAAGTTAGTTTTGGGAATTACATTTTTAAAACCCTAATTTTGTAACCATAAATAGAGAGAGAACAGAGCGAGTATTTTGCCCGTTTAAAAGAGTTTAGAAAATCTATAAATACCAGGGGTAGAAAGAGCATCCAGCGTAATATATAAATTAAAAAGGGTAAAAAATACAAGATCTGATTACAGAGCAATACAAAATAATTTTTTCAGATAAATTGGAAAAAAAAGAAAAAGAGAATATTTCTTCACAGCTAGTGGTAACATGTGGCATATTATTTTTTTTTTTTTTGTTTCCTGAGTTTACCCTTGGTGCTGGGGACAAGAATTTAAGCAGATTCTTTTTTATGAGTCTAAAATGATAAAGGAAGGTTTAAAAAAAAAAAAAAAAAAAAAAAAAAAAAAAAAAAAAAAACCGGCAGTTTTGGGAGGTTGTGATGTAAAAGGGTTTATTAGTTTCCTTAGGGATAAAATTTTTTCATTAAAAGTAATGCGTAATGTTAGCAATAATTTTATACATAGATCATGATTTTTTATGTTTTGATTTTAAATATATTTATGCTATTTGAAATATTTTTTTGATAGATTTTAAAGTTTTAAACATTTTAAATTTTTTTTAAAAAGGTTTTCCCCCTTTAATGACCTAAGCTGTTGACGCGGCAGATAATTTTGAATAATCAACCAATCAATCTGTACAGGCAAAGGACCCAAGAAGGAAGACAGGTGGGAAGATTGTTTGATTGTTTATTAAAAATTTCGCCGCGTCAACAGCTAAGGTCATAGCAAAACCCTTTGTTAAATAGAAAATTAAGAGTTTAAAAACTTAAAAATCATCAATAGATATCTTAAAAAATAACAGTAAAAAAATTTAAAAAATCAAAGCAAAATATTATCTTAAGTGTAAAAAATTTATGCTAACATTATGCAAAATTTAAATTTTTTTTAAAAATTATTTCCCCCAAGGAAACTAAAAAGACCCTCTATTCACAACCCCCCCCAAACATTTTCAGGAATGGGGGCGCAGTAATAGCTTTTTTTGAAATTTGACATCTTTCCCTACATATGCGATCTTTAAAGGGCTCTTGGCACCCTTACAAACTATTTGATTTTAGCCATCACGGCCATGAGTCAGTTTGTGTCCCCGATTTTTAGTCTTTTTAAGCAATTTACTTTTGGGTTTGGGATGGATGCTAGTCCCCCCAAATCCCGGGGCCATCTTAATCTTCGCAGTTTTTTTTCGGAGGTATGCCCTATTTTTCCCTTTCCCATTTATCACGAAGACAACCCCCAGCTGGGTTATATGGTTTTGGGGAGAGGAAAACGAGCATCAAAGGCGGCGGCAGCCCCTTTGGCCTTCTGATCAGCTCGCTCATTCCCACTGACACCAACATGGCTGGCACCCAACACGAGTTATCTTTTAGTGTTGACATCAGTGCAAGCCAATTTTAAAACCTCCTCACTATTGGATTGATGATTTTTAGCTTTTGATTTTGGAAAGGGCATACGGTCAAAAAACCCAAAATAGAATGGTTCATAAATCTCTAGTCATCAAAAAGCTGAAAAGGAGGCATGTAACTGCAGTGAAGACGAGGTGCTAGAGAAAGACAGATGCAGTTTCCCTTCGCTCACTGCTGCAAAAACAACACCTTTTTCAGATTTCAAACCCAAATCTGTAATTTTGCGTCCGATCCTGGTACTTAGAATGTGCTGAAGAAATTTCTCGACTCTGCTTCAGATCTCCCCCCTTTTCCCCAATTTCGACAAAACCAGTTTGACTTGATTAGCCCAAAGGGGGGAAATTTGGGGGGTTTCAACAGCCAAAACCTTTAGTGAGATTTAAAAAAGTTCTTCTACAAGATTCCTCTTCCCTACCAAGGATCGCTATCTAAAAGGGGGGTTAAAAACCAGTTGGATGAGGAGACCCCGGGAACCCTTGAAACCCCCAGTACATATTCGAGGTTTCTTTATGAACCGAGTCCAAATCCGGGAAAAAGGGGAGTTGCAGATGAATAAGCTTCCCGAAAAATTTGCTCAGTAAAGCCGTAAAAAGCGTTGGCGGTCTGCCCCCCAAGAAAAATGTGAAAGAACCCGCAAATACAAAGTTTTTTTGTACCCTTTCACTTTTAACTTTTTGATGTGGGGCACCCATGTAAGTTTTGAGTCAAAAATTGACCAAGTATTTCCCCTTTGGGGACATCTTTGCTAAATAGAGGAAAAGGGGGAAATTTCTCGTTTGTAGAAATGTATAGCCATGTCTTGCTGGAGAAAATTTGAAACCCCTGATATGTCCCCCTGTAAAACCTGATTTATTTCAGTCTGCATGGTCCTTTCACACCCCTAAGCCCCCTGAGCGACAGGGAAAATCATCCCCATACGATTACATGAGACAGCACTTGGAACAAACCCTTTTAAAGTCTTGATAGCAATGGGAAACAGGGTCACATTTAAAACACCCTTTTGGGGGTCCTTCCAGCTGATTTCCCGGTTAGGAAAGTTTCCATCCGAACTCTAAATTCCCGTCAGCAAGGAAGCTTTTTATGAAGGTAGGAATGTCTCTTAAAAAAAATGTATACAGCTTCAGAGTATGCCTGTTCCAAGTGTATCGTAAGCCTTTTTAAGGCAAAAAGACGCTATCATTGACGTCGCTGGGAGGGAAATTTGTTAGAGTTCCATCCTCAAGGCATTGTGGTGATCTTTAATTTCTAAAGCCAAATTTTATATGGGGTCAAAAACATTTTTTTTTTCCAGCAGCCATGTCAAAAGAAGTTGACCTTTTCTCCACAGCTTGCAGATGCAGCGGGGAGGGGAAAATTTTTCTGTAATTTTTGGTGCAGAAGCATCTTGCCAGGTTTAGCAAAGGGAAGATATAGCTTCTTTTTCCCTGGGAGGCACTGTGCCCCTTTTGATCCTATTAAATAGGTTAACAGGAACTTCTGGGGGTCTTTGTAGTGAGTATCATTTTTTATGGAATACGCACTCTCCTTTCGCAAAAATGGGAAGTTTTATGGAAGTTCTGCTTCAGTCCTACTGAAAACGACAGGGGGGTTTCCCGTCCGCCCGAAAAAATGGAGAATCGAGCAGTGTAAGAGCTCCAAGGGGGATCTCTGCCCTGGATTAGCTAGCTCATTTGCAACATTTTTTTTTCTGGATGATTTTGACTCTACTTCAAAAGCTGGTGGGGACATAGTGTCTTTTCCCGCGATCTTTCACACCTTGTCCCCTACCCTTTTGCACCCCTCTGGCCCTTTGGTCAGGTCTTTTTGTAATTTATAAGGTTCAATGCTGGGGCGTCGTTCAATTGCCCTTTTAAAGAGCTTTTTTGCTCTGAAGTTTTTTGGCATTACAGACCCCCATGGTACTGGAGGCGACGGTAATGGGGCCCCTACTTTTCGGAATGGATGCTTTGCCGGGAATTCGTAATGTGAGGTGATTAACGACTTTAATACGGGAATATTCAAGACCTTTTCAATCTGCAGTTTATCTAAAAAGTTCCCGTCCCCCATTTCAAATCGCCATTTTGCACCCCTGGCGGAATACCATTCACCCCTCCAAAAGTTTTAAAGTGGTCACTTAGCAAAATTTCCCCTGACCGCCAAGTGAAATTTAACGTGAATCAGGTGAGCTATTTATAGGTTAATTGGAGAAGTCCCGTTTGAATTTGGAAATGGTGGGAGTGTCACTGTTCAGTAAAAAATGCATCAACTCTTAAAAACAAGGGGCTCCAAGGGCCCTTCCTGAGGGTTTCACAAAGTGTTCCCCCGAGGGGGTGCCGACCATTGAAATTCCCAAATGTAAAATGGATTGGCAACGCCCAAGTAGTTTTCCCAAACATTTAAAGTTCAGATTATGTGGGGGAAGGTAGTGGATGCAAAAAGGTAAAGGGCGTGTCAAGCCATTTTTCACACTTCACTGCATGTTCCCGCAGGTGGATGGCCCGGGAAGGGGAAAATCTTGAGTACCATTATGCTACTCCCATGGGCCATTGTCAAAGGTTCATAATGGGCTTGAATTTGGAATCCTTCAGGAAAAAGGGGCGATTTTCCTGGTCATAATTCTTTTGGATACACAAACGGGTTTCATGAAGCTATCAGATTTGCAGTTTTTCCCATTTTCAGAATTCTCTGACAGTTCCTTGGGTTAGGTATCCGTTCTTTAGATTATTTTTCATAAGGGTTGGCAGACCCGTGGTCAGGGTTTCCTCACACCTTTTGGGTGTCCTTTCCAGACCTGGGGTACCCTTTTTTAAAATTTGTTTACCTGTGAAAAAAGTTTCCACAGGTTTCCCTTGGAAAAGGGTTTAGGGTTTCTTTGCCCGGGGAAAGGACAGACTGAGCCTTTTCTTCAGGGGGATTTGTCTAGCAGTGGAGGGCCCTGAGGATGTTGGGCAGCGGACTTTTGGACAGGTTAGGCCTTGCCTAGGTGTATAGCGCCCACTCCCCCTCTTATGGCAAAGCCATATTTTTCCCCTTTCTACTGGAAACAAATCAGGGGTTTTTCTAGAGGGGGGGACTATTAATTAACGTCAAGTGTGAGCTCTCCTGTCAAACCCGATCATCCTTGATGAACCCACACTAAAAAAATATAAACATAAGAGGGGTTTTGTTATCTAAATTTCGCTTAGAGGTAAAGAGAGAAGGGTAATATCAAAAATTGTAATTTATATTTCTTGTTATATTTAATTATAAACATTAAAAAATTGTAAACTAAAAAAGCCTTTAAATTTACACAGAGGCCCTTCTATAAGGTGTAGTAAACTGCCTTCTCTTTTTCTCTTGAATCCTTTTTTCGTAAGACTTTCCCCAAAATTCTTCCCGATAGTTCCGAGGATTCCCGAGGAGGCTCTGCTTTACAAACTGGTGGACTTTCCCAAAGGGTTTTTAGGGAAACAGGGGCACAAAAAAAAACAGGGAAAAAAAAAACACAAAACCCCCTTTCCAAAAAAAAAAAAAAAACAATGGTTTTATCTTAGAATGATAAAAAAAATAAAAAGACAAATAACTAATTTTTTTAGGGAAAATAAAATACTTTGACAAAAAAAACAAATTGATATATATGCCATTTACGATCGAGTAGTTTTAATTTATAATTATATTTGTTTGAAAAATATTTTAGCATAGATAGTATTTTCTATTTAAACTTCATTAACACTTACTCCTTTAATGGGTTTTAAATCCCCAATAATAACAGAGAAAATCTGAATGGTATCCAAGTGCCACTGTCAGCCATAGTGTGAAAAAGATATTTTATTTTCCAGGTTTTAAATTTTTCTCA
>NW_023659930.1:56528-68553 GCF_015228065.2 Penaeus monodon | reverse complement strand
GCCTTCAGTTCATGCCCAGGTCTCTTCAGTACACATGTTTCGCACAAAGACAGCCCCTTGCGTAGCAATATATTATTATCATCATTATTGTTTATATGATATCGTTATCGTTATCATTATCATAATTTATTTCATTATTATCGATATTGATATCATTGTAATCAGTACTTCTTAATTATTATCATAATTATAATTACTATAATTAGCCTTACTCTCATGATCATCGATAGATGTCATTATCATCCCATTCTTACTATTACTACGTGCACACAAATAATTTAGCCAGATTAATTTATTGTGGTTCTTCCTTACTGCACCGAGGATTTTTGTCTCTCTCAACATATTTTTATTAGTAGGCTAGGATACCCAGGGACTGCACATTGACAATCTTGTCCTTGTAAAATGCTTTCGGCCGACCGATTGCAATCTCCTAGCATATATGTATACGCATGCAACATACATATATACACATATATAATACTGTATATATATTATATATATATTATATATTATATATATATATATATATATATATAATATATATATATATGTGTGTGTGTGTGTGTGTGTGTGTGTGTGTATCTATATATCTATATCTACACACCACCACACCACACACACACACACACACACACACACACAACACACATGCACGCACCCACGCACACACACACGCACACACACACACGCACGCACACGCGTACGCACACACGCACGCAAACATGCACATACATTCACAACACACACACACACACACACACACACACACACACACACACACACACACACACACAACACACACGCACGCACACACACACATACACACACACACACACACACACACACACATACACACATACATGTATTGCCTACCCAAAAATTTAAAGGGGGGCTTTTATTTTTGCCAAAGGGGAACACTCTCCAAAAACACTCTCTTACCTTTGGGAAAGGGGGTTTTTTTTTTTTGGCTTGCCCTCTCTGATAGACAGCCCTTTGGTGAGACAGGCGCTTTGTTTTCAAAAGCGCCTGGTTTTATTAAGTACGTGTATCCCGGGGCCCCAAAAACAACGCCCCCTTTTGCCATCAGGGGGCAACCCATCAATAGATTTGGGCAGTGGCGCGAATTATTTTCCTTATGCCAATACCCACCCCTTTTTTGGGATGGTGGAATCCTGAACAATGTTTTCTCTTTTTGCCGATAGCCTCCTCCCCTTCCCACTCCTCCGCCCCTCCCCTTTTGCCCGGGCCCCCCCTTCGCATAAACCGCCGAAACCCTTCGGCCTGATCTAACCTACCCTTTGCTTTCGTTCACATGTCTTCTCCTGCCCCCCGTTTTTCGTGTTTTCTTCTCCCCTTTTTTTTCTAAATTTTTTGTAAATCTCGTTTTTTACATTCTGGGTTTTTTTTCTCCCCCAGCACAACCCCGGGTAGAGGGTTTTACCATTTCCCCAGGGGTTACCACACCCCACAAACCCCAAAACACACAACACACACACCCAACACAACACACCAAAACACAAAACACCACAACACATTAAAATATATAATATAATATATATATATATATATATATATAAAATATTTTTTTATATTTCACCACACAAACCCTTTTTACATATGCATAAAGAAATTTTTAGTAGGGAATTTTTTAGATGATTGGGCCCAGGCTTTCTCTAAATTTTTTTCTAGTTATCATTTTCAAAACATTATTATGGTGTAATAGTCCCAAATTTTCATCATCCCTTTTAAAAATCATTTCGAAATTGGTGTTTCCCTGTCACCCAGGTATTCTTGTGGGGGGCCGGGGCCCGGGTTTGCGGGGTCAAGTGCCCGCAGTTTCACGGATGGCGTCCCGAGTCCCGGAAGTGGGGATTAAATTTTCTTTTCACACCCCGCGATTTGAAATAAACGTCACTTGCCGTCTACCCCACACACCAACACACACACACACAAACACACCAACCCCACCCCAAAAAACTCACCAAAACACAAAAAAAAAAAAAAAAAACCCCACAACACACACCCCACCATCCGACTCTTTTCCAAAACATTTCCACCATAAAAAAAGTGTTTCCAAAACAAAATTCACGTTTTTTTAATAATTTCAATAAAGGGGGCAAAGCAAAACACGTCTCCCTGCACAGTTCAAAAAGTACGGGTTCCTTCGAAGGGGAAAAAAAAAAACCAAAAGCCCCCGGGGGCAAACGCAGTGTATGAAAATTTTTTAAAAAATCCATCAAAAAACCAAAAGTATGTGATAAAAAATTTTTAAAAGTTTATCCCAAAACTGCATACCAAAATTTTATTACAGAATTTATAACTCCTAAATACCAGGAAATCAAAGCAAAATACTAAACCCCCTACGGTAAAGGGGATACCTTGAATAAAATTATGATCAAAAATATATATAATTATTTTTATATATATATAAATAAAATATATATTATATATTGTATGTATGTATGTATGTATAAAGTGTTTTGTGTGTTTATATATATTTTATATATATATTTATATTATAAAATAAAATATATATATATTTTATATATATATTAGTGTATGTGGGGTATATATGTTGTATGGTTTACTATTTTTATTATAATTAATATATATGTTTAATATATATATTATTTTTAAAAAATTATATATTATATATATGAAATTATATGTATATGAAATTTTAATTAATGTATATGTTGGGGGTGATATTTTTATTATGTACATATATTATATTTTAATTATATATTATATATATATATATATATATATATAATTATATATATATATATTATATATATTTGTCCGGGGGAAGAAATTAAACTGCACCCTGGGTTCCCTTGAACAAGGATAGCACCCTATTAGCTCCCTATACAGGGTTGCGGTGAAACGTCCACAGGGCAGTGGATATCGGGGGAAAACACCTTCAGTTCTACTGATTCCGGGTTTACCAAATAATTGTCGGGCGTATTACAGTGTAACTTTTTTAAAAAGGGGCAGAGTAGTTCCCCCTGTTAGTTTAGACGCGATTTGAGAAGGAGCCTGGGGTTCCCACTAAACTTTTTTTCTCCTAAAAAACCCTACACCAAATGATTAAATACAGAAACATAATTCATACCACATCGCCCGTCGCGGGGGGTTTTATCAAGGGGCGCGTTAGTCAGTGGGAAACCCAGGCTGAAAATTTAAACTGATCTGGAGACAAAGAAGATAAAAAAAAAACATGTCCAATTAAAAACACTTAAAAAGGGAACGGGGAAAGAAAGGGAAATGAAAGAGATGGGAAATTTTACATACTGTCTTAACGAAATGGATGATACAACTTTCAAATACTAGGAAAAAGTAAACCCCAATTTGGAAAAAGTAATGGAAGTTTAAAAACTAAAAAAAAACAAACAGTTCTTTTTTTGGAAAAGAAAAAGGGAAATTATAGCCCGGGAGTTGCTATGATTCTCACGAAAAAAACTCAAAACACTAATTGGGTCAGCCCAAAAAAAATGATCGCTTTTTAAAAGTCAAATAAAAGCAAAACCTCAAAATTTAGTATTATAAAATGCTACGCCCAAAACCAAATATTGAAAATATGAAGAAAGGGACATTTTTTATAACTCTCCCCAAAGATACTTTAGACACAACCCCAACGAGATTAAAAAAATCAGGGGAGACCTCACGCCAAAGTAGGAAAAATAATCTAAAAAATGACCCTTGGAAAACGGCTTGGAGAATAATGAAAGAGGTAAAGATTTTTTTGAATTCTGTAGTACAATATTTTTTTATAGCCAATACATTTTTCCCAAACACCACCCAAAGACCTTGAAACATTTTTTTTTCACCAGACAAAGAAACGAAACCAAATTGACTACTTTGTGCTGAACCCAAAATGGAAATTTTGCAAAAAAAAATCCCAAAATAAGACCGGGTGCCGAGCAACAGGACCACCAATACTAATATCCTTTAAAATAAGACTAAAAAAGTGGGCGCCCAAACACACCTCTAAAGCTCGACTAAAAAACCTTGATAACAATTACAGAATTACATGTCAAACAAATATGAAATTCCAATAAATGTAAAGATATAAAACCCCAACGAGTTAGGGGAAAGAAGGAAAAGAACCCCTGCTGAGCACTGCTTAAAACTATCGCCAAAAAAAGAAAAAAGAAAAATTCCCCCGGATATCTGAAAAACTAAGTGAAATTGAAAAAGAAGTCCAAAAATAAAAGGTAAAATAACCAGTTAAAAAAGTAATTTACAAAAAACAAAATAAAAAAAAAAATTCCCAAAGATTATTCCCCAAGATAAGGGAAAAATTTTTAAAGAACTTGCCAAATTGAAAACTTTTCTATAAATAAGACAAAAAAAGAACTTCCCAAAGGATACAAAACATCACACAAAATTTAAACCTAATGGCACTTCAAACTGAAGATGATTGTTTTTTGTGATGGAAAAGAAGTCAAAGATAGAGGGAATAATTTTGTTCAAATTATACAAAAAAATAAAGATCTAAAAACAACATTAATTAGACTCAATGACAAAGAAGATGAACCACCGCCACTGCTAGAAAAAAGTAAAAAAAGCATAAAAAAAGTAAAGAATAAAAAGGCCCGGGAATGAAAGAAATAAAGCAGAACTAATTTAAGAAAGCTGGGGAAAGTGTTGAAAACTTCTTCTACAAAACCTGACAAAAATATGGGAAAGAAAGAAATGGCCAAAACTGGTAAAAACGTCTTTTCTCCCCATACCCAAAAAAAGGTGACGCACTCCAATGCAAAAAAAATAGGACAATTGCATTAAAAGTCCCCACAGCAAAATTTTTTTTTGAAAATTTTTTGCGAAAAAGAAGTTGAAGTTAAGAGAGGAAAATTTCAACGAACAAACAGGTTTTGCCCTGGAAAAGGTACCCGAAACCAGATTCTAAATTTTAAAAATTTATCAAAAAGAAAAAAAGAGAACATCAAAAAAGACCTATACCCGTGTTTATCGATTATGTGAAAGCTTTGATACTGTTTATCACGATATCCTCTGGAAAAAACATTACGAATGAAGTTTCCCCAAAAACTCATCCAACTAATAAAAGCCTTGTATGACCAAAAAACAAAACAGCTGTAAGAACCACTTTTTTGGTTCAAAGGTTTGAAGTCAAAACAAGGGGGGGAGACAGGGGGCTTTTGTCTCGCACCTCTTTTAAAATTTTATTCTGAAACAATTATGAGATTTCTCTAGAGAATTTTTAAGGGAATTGGATGTTTGGGGGATAAAAATATCAAATTTTGAGGTACGCCGATGATATAGTTTTGATTGCCAGCGTATACTGAAAATACAACAACTACTAATAAATTAGAGAAACAAGCGAAAAGGGTGGGTTGTTTCTTAAAGCCAAAAAATAAATCATGAAGATTCAAAGTAACCGGGAATAACAAATGAACGTTACAATCTGGAATGATTTTGGGGGAAAAATTTAAAGGTTCACCTTATTTGGGCTTTTTAACTAATACATATGATGTTCACCGGGGAAAAAACAAAAATTACCATTGCCAAAAACGCCACAATTGCTCTCAATAACATTGGAAAAACCGGGCTTACCTTATGGACAAAGCTGAGTTATTTAAAATCTTATTTCCCAATTTCAATATGGTTCTAGGTTGGGTGTTGAATGATAGAAAAAAAGATCAATAGTTTTGAAGGGGGGTTTCAGACGAGTACTGCGTTTACTGGACAGAGAAAAAAGACGAAAGATGAAATGCTGGGGAAAAAATAAATTGTAAAGACCGACTGTTGGACATTGAACAAGAGGAAATTAAAATTTTTTTGGTCATGTAATGAAATAAAAGTATTGAGAAAAACTTGCGACAGGGATGGGATAGGAAACAGAGAAGAGGCAAACTGAAACAAGACTGAGGACAAAATCAAAAATATTTGCGGCTGTCGATGGTAATGGAAAAAAAAAAACGTAAGATCGGGTTAGTGGCGAGGGGTGGGGAGGGGTCCACGGCTGCTCAAACAGACACACCCTTTTTTGATTAATATATATATATATATATATATATATATATTATTATATGTATATATTTATTTCTGTGCTTCCCGATCGGATTTTAAAGACCTACTTGGCAATGTGTTTTTACGTTGTCGTGGTATCGAAGTGTTTTTTTATATTGAGATTATCAAGGAAAATTTTTCTCATTTATCTTGAGCTTGTTGCCTTCATTTTACCGCTTTGGCTAAGGTTTTCCAAAGTGCCTTTACGGATTGCATTTGAGAAATTTTAGTTTTTCGTATTCGGACCCGTTCAGAACTCTCGTTCGTTTTTCCATATTTTTAAAGGGTCTCGTAGCAACTCGATCGGGGTTTAAAGGGGTTGTGCAACTACTGCAATAGAACCCCAATTTTTGGGTCTCTTTATTACGCCTCGTTTTTACCGTCGTGTCCAGGACTCGCAATCTATAGGAGGTCGACCATACAAATTTTTTAATGAACCGATTTTTTTTTGCATTTAGAGCATGTGTTCTGGGAATTTTGAGGATGCATCTTTGCTAGTCCGATTTTTTCCTTTTGCAAAAGTCCTAAAAACGAAGGAGGAGAACTGTTTTTGGATTTTTATTTTTCCGTGTTTCGTGGACCCTTTTTTGGGGCCCCCGATTTTTTTAAACCCCTATGCATTTTTTTTCTTGCTATTGAATGGAACCAACAGTTTTTGGGGGTCATATACAGAGTAGCCATGAAAGTATCATCTGCATAATGAAGGTTGTTGGATCTTGCACCATTGATAACGATTCCTCTGGCGATCTTCAATCTCCTGCAGAACCTTAAGATATAGATGAAGAAAGCCAGGTGGCATCACACACATCTTGATGAGAGACCCGTTTAGTATTCCTCGCTAGCGCACTGCCTGCAAGTTGATCCTGTTGACTGATTTGAATTAGGTCTCATAGCTTTGTCATCTATCCAGATATTTTGAAAATTCTGAGTGCCGGATCCTTGTCAAAAGTTTTTTTGACTCATTAAAACCGGATTAGATGTTGAATGGACTCTTTTGGTCAAAGCATTCTCTCAGAAGATAGCATACCTTCATCCTTCATAAACCAAACTTTGTCTTTGGTATTTCGGGTAGGAGTTGTCTTCTGATCCTCTGCAGAATGATTTTCAGTAAAGTTTTAATACCTTTAATACCTTTCTCTCCTAACGCCCTGAGCATTTCGATGTATACACAGTCAGGACCTACATTTGACTTCGGTTTCAAATTTCTAAATCCATTTCCCATTGGCCGTGCCCATTGAGTATTTGTATAACCGCGATATCATTACTCATGTATAATGATAGTCTATTGTGGAGCTAGTTATACCCTATTTGCACACACTTTTAGTGGATGTGTGGTTTGCTGGTTTAGTACTGGCCCTCCGTTTCATCCCTGGAGTGACCTTGTTCGAGTCCAGTCAGGGCAGATTGTTATGTATCTTATAATGCGGCAATTCCATTATTCCATCTTTCTATACATATCCCAGTAACATCTCCACGGGGAGTGTGTGTAAACCTCAATTATCAGTACTCATGTATGAGTATATAGGAGTGTCTATGGAGCTACTTTAGATCCTAGTTGTACCACCTTTTAGTAGGTCGTGTGTCATGGATGGTTTAGTATGGCCCTACCGTTCATACCCTGATAACCTAGGTTCGAGGCCCGTCATGGTAGATTTGTTAAATAAGCTATATCAGATGCGGCATTTGCATTATTATTTCATAATATACATATATATATATATACATATCTATATATACATATACATATACATCTATATGTATATATATATATATATATATATATATATATTATATGATATCTATATATTTCATTACTTATTTATTTTTTAATAAACACCACAACACACATTGTAAATATGTATATATACATATGTATATATATATATATATATATCTATATATATAATATATTAGATATATATCTAGTCTATATATATTTATATAATACATATATTTAGTATATAATATAATATATATATATATAGATAATATAAATATATATATATATATATACTATATAGATGTGTGTTTGTGTGTGTTTGTTGTGTGTGTGTGTGTTGTGGGTGTGTGTGTTGCGTGTAAGGTGTATATATGTGTGCGATGTATGTATATTCTAAAATATGATTAATATATATAAATATATATATATATAATATATAATATATCGTATATCTATATATATATCTTATAATATTCATATATAAATATATGATACACACACACACACACACATACACACACCACACACACACACACATATATATATATATATTATTGTATATTATATCTTATATATATCGAGATTATTATAATATATCATATATAGATATATATATATAATTATATATATATAGTATATATATAGATATATATATATTATATATATATATTGTATATATATATAACACTATATATAATATCTTAATATATATATTACTTATATATATAAAATCTATATCTATATCCATACTATCTATATATATATATAGATCTCTATATAATCTATTTATATGTAGGTGTGTGTTGTGTGTGTGTGTGGGTGTGTGGTGTGGGTGTGTGTGTGTGTGTGTGTGTGTGGTGTGTTGTTGTGTGTTGATGTGTGTGTGCGTGTGTGTGTGTGGTGTGTGTGTGTGTGTGTCTGTGTGGTGTCTGTTTGTGTGTGTGCGAATGTTTGTGTGTGTTTTCGAAACTGTTGTCTCATTATCAAAAACTCTAGTTTTGCACATCGTGGGTTTTTTTCTAACACATTGCATCACGTTAGAGTGTTTTACCATCCATATATATATATATATATATTATATGTACTTATATATTATATATATATATAGTTATCTTATATATATAAATAATAAATAGATCCATATATATATAATATATAATATATAATAAATAAGATATATACATATATTAGATATATATATATATATATATATATATAAATAATATGATATAGGTATATCTATATTATTTTATAATATATGCGTGTGTGTGGTGTGTGCGTGTGTATGGTGTGTGTGTGTGTGTTGTGTTTGTGTGTATGTGTATAAATATATATGTTTGTGTAATAATATATATATATATATATATATTTATATTATATATATATATATATAGATATATATATAATATATACGTACATATCTAATGTATATATATATGCGTATATATATGCCTATATATATACACGTCTGTATGCGTAGATATATTATATATCTAATTTTGTATATATACCTATATATAACGCGCATATACTACGTATATATAGGTAATAGTATATGCGTTTAATAACGATATCGTGCCAAGCAAATACCGCTACTTTTATTTCATATACACACACCTGAACATACGTAGTTTGTGTTTTATGTGAACGCACACACAGACACACACACACACACACCTCACACCCCCAAACATAACAACAACACACACACACACACAAACCACCACACAACACACACTACACACACACAACCACTTAACCAGTATGTACGGATGTGTGTATATGAATCATAGTATCGTATTTGTTTGGCACTATATAGTTTTCCTAACGGCCGTGAACTGACTGACAACTGATGATATTGAAATAATTCAACCTCAAGCCTTGCGTTTTGGTAGTTTACATTGCGCGGCCTTTGTTGGTATACAAAACTGTTCAGCATCTAAGGCAGGGTTCTGTGTGGATCGCTGCACTGCACGCACTCGAAGATGATGTCAACAGAAGATGAAGGACTTCAGCATTCCTTTGAATGCGAGTTTTAATGTCAGAATTCAAAATAAAGAAGTAATTAGTATCGGATTTAAGCGCCAAACATCCGCTCTGTTTTTAATATTAAGTTCTGTAAGTCACTCAATTTTACACATTCGAAACAGTACTTTACCTGGAACTAGACAGTAAATGCCAAGGGTGGGCTTGAAGCGACCGGAAATTCCTAAACGAGAGGGCAATGATACAAACAATGAACAACAAATGGGTGATGGGCGTTTGCACCTTTTCACATGCACAGGTGTTTATGATCCTGAATTATTTTCAGATTTAGTTACCCTCGGCGTCCTAATGAGATATGGGCTGCTATTGCGCTCTATTTCATAAGTAGGTTTTCTATATCGAGGAGCACACAGTGAACCCACACACGCACACACACTCACACACGCACACACCACACCACACCACACACACACACACACACACCACCACACGCACATGTGTATATATCAATAAATCTATCTCTCTCTCACTCTATGTATGTATGCAAGTATATATAATTATATGTGTGTACGTAATATATATGCACGCACACACACACACACACACACACACACACACACACACACCACACACACACACACACACACACACAAGCACACACCACACCACACACACACCACAACACAACACTCACTATGCATAACATACAGACACATTAATATGTATGTAAAAGAAATATCTATCTATGAGCTAACATTTATGCATTGATGATGTTACATGTTTCTTTCTTGTTTACTTGAGTACTTTTTGTGATTCTAAGTGTGCGTGAGAAATTAACTAATGACATTTTAGAAACAAGAAAGAAAGGCCTGCCTAAATCAGTGATGAAACAAGAGGGATACCCCATTTGCTTACTTTCACAACTGAATGTCATGCGTAAAGGTTCTTCCTGTTACTACTTTAGCATTTCGGGAAATTCTGCTAGGAAACGACGTCATTCAAGACACTGCTCTGTATCGCCGCTCGCTGCCTCTCTTCTCGGCCCTCTGTTTCAGCTGCATCTGCTTTTCACTTTATCGCGAGTCTCTCCTTAAACTGGTAATAGTTTCGCTCGTGGAATTGTGGTAAGGAGGGATGTTACTAGTGGGAAGCAGTTAGTCTTTTTTGAACGGAATGGCCTAATGCCCACTATCATACAGTTTCCATACGAGAAGGAAATAGCGAGAGGAGGTCAGAGGGTGGAGTCCAAGCCTCCTTAATCTTGCAGCAACTCCGTGACTCTCCATTTTCCTGTTCCGCGTAGTTTCCACCGTCTGGGGATAGAGAAAGGATATTCATTTATAGAAAGATCGATGGCTCGCCTGGCTCAGTGTATTGGGGATTGCGTAATGACAGCATACCAAAATAAAGTAGATGCCATGCCTCAGCCGAGTAAATACCATGCTTGATAAACACATTAGGATATGACCCAGGTAATTTAAAAGATTCGGTGCATGATTATCAGATGCGCACAGCACTCTGTGCTTTGAGTATGCGGCATTTTTCTTTTTCTTTCGTTGGAGCTAACCTATCACACTAATATTTCGCCCACTGTCATTTCATTGTCTGGCGATATCACGGTTGTTTATTTTCTGCTCAGTGTTTGAATATCAACACATGCTAAGACTGTTCCTGTGTGCCGTATAATGTACTGAAAGTCCATTGTTTCTATCTCTGATTACATTCCTGAATCCAAATGATTTCTCATGCTATGTATCTTCTCAAAACGGAAGAAATAAAGAGAAATGGAATCAGTAGTCTATTATATCAGAAAGGAACGATTTCGATTTAAAACTAGGCCTAAATTGATTCAATACCCATGAAATATAGCTAGCTGTATAATCACGGCGGCTATGGATCCAAAAAACGTGACTAAGAATCCGTCTTGGGGAACTCAAGGTAATCGATGTGGTATCGTGGCGTTGATATATAATATTTTTGGCTGTTGATTACGAATTGGACTAACTCAGGACTATGCAAACTCTCAAATAAAGAGCAATGAAGAAGAAGAAGAAGAAAGAATAAGAAGAAGAAGAAGAAGAAGAGAGGAGAGAGAGAGAGAGATGAGAGAGAGAGAAGAGGAGAGAGAGATAGAGAGAGAGAGAGAGAGAGAGGAGAGAGAGAGAGAGGGAGAGAGATAGAGAAGAGAGAGAGAGCGAGAGAGAGAAGAGAGAGAGAGAGAGAGAGAGAGGTACTGAAAGAGAAAGGGAGTGAAAGAAGAGAGAGAGAGAGAGAGAGAGAGAGAGA
>NW_023659930.1:51528-54028 GCF_015228065.2 Penaeus monodon | reverse complement strand
ATACACATATATATATATATATTTACATATATATATCGGATATATCTTATATATATATATATCTCTATATATATCTATGATATATATATGTGTGTGTGTGTGGTGTGTGTGTGTTGTGTGTGTGTGTGGTGTGTGTGTGTGTGTGTGTGTGTGCATGTGCATGTGCATGTGTATGTGTATGTGTGTGTGTGTGTGTGTTTGTGTACACAGACATAAATTTACTTTCAACCTCCCGAACGCACGAAGAGCCGCCCACGCAGCTTCACTGCCGTGGCATTTCCGGCAGGACCACAGGACTCACGCCTATAAGAGCGCCGTAGGTTCGCGTCAAGGCAGTCCACCTCCCACTTTGCTTCCCGACGTGTGAAGCAGCTCCGTGAGGCGCGAGGGACATTAAGAGCAATTGGGAGACTGAGGGAATACGAGAACAAAGATGAATCGGAAACAGCCTGCAACACTTCTCATCTTGTTGGCGGTCGCGGTGGCCAGTGAGGCAGCTATGTACGGCATTGGTAAGAGCGCTCTTGTAACACGTCTATTAGAACAAGCTATATATCTCTCTTTTTTTAAAGTTGAAATAGGAAGTAGCTTAATCGCTGTAAACATTTGTTGTTATTCAACGCATTTATCTGGTTGATATTTTCTCTTCGCCACCTTTAAATACATCGAGGGTTAAAGGTTTGAATAAGTTTGAGTAACAATCCGCGTAAAACATCCAATCATTCCAACGATTTTCGTCCAACAAGTCTTGTAAGGTAACGCGTTAGGACCTTTAAAATTTGCCGTAACACTTTTTAACCTTTTCTCCGTGACGGGTCAAAAGTCGACGACCTTGCGACCTTTGCAAGTAGTTGCTTTGGCAACGCGAGTCCCTACCTCATCTCCCTCTCCATTTTTTCCCACTCTCCTTCGTTCTTCTAACTCACATCTTTATGTTTGTCTGCATGTCCCTTACCTTTCATTTATAAAGAAGTTCTTTTTTTTCTGCCAACAGGTATGTTCATATTTCCTCATTTCTCTCTCGTATTTTAGAGAGAAGCTTTTTAACTCATCCGCTTTGCAATGGTCACGGATCCAACAGTCATAATGAATGGCGCGCATTATTACTTTGTTATTGTTTCATAATATATATTATAATATATATATATAATAGTATAAATATATATATAGATATATATATATATATATTATATATATATAATATAATATATATATTATTGAATAGTTGTGTGTGTGGTGTGTGCGTGTGTGTGTGTGTGTGGTGTGTGTGTGTGTGTGTGTGTGTGGTGTTGTGTGTGTGTTCGTGTGTGTTGTGTGTGTGTGTGTGTGTAGGTTGTGTGTGGTGTGTGTGTGTGTGTGTCGGTGTACAATAAATGACATACATACATATATATATATACATACATACATACAACATACCATACATACTACATACATACATACATACATACATACATTATATATACATAGCATATATATACGTATCCGATATATATGTAATAAATATATTATATATATAAGTAATATATTATATGGATAGTGTATATCTATATATATATATCTATAATATACATATATATATATACACACACCACAAAACACACATTCACACACACACACACACACACACACCGACACACACAACGACAAACACCCACACCACTACACCACACACACACAACACTACTCCTATATAGACTTTCCCAGCTGAAGTTTTGTTACCTGAAGGGCGCCTTCATTCTTCATCTCGTCGCTCTGCTTTCTTCCTGGCTGTTCCCGTGCGCTATTTGTGCTCCGCTATTCCTCTTCCTTTTGCACGTCTTTTCCGTTTAATGGCCCTGAATGAAAAAGATGGTTTAGAGTCGTCCCGGCTCTACTGTCTTTACTAACACAAATATTGCAATCTTCATCTCATCTCTGATCCTTGTTTATTTCATTCTCTCCTCTGCGGGGCCGCTCTCACCGTCTCCTCCTCTGCTTCCTCCCCATGCAATATCATGTACAAGGAAATACCCCAACGGACCCAAGGAGTAGCCATATGCCCGTGCATCATGGGGCCCAGGAGTTCTCTCCTACCCTCAGAGTCCACAATCCAAAAACCGACCGTGACAGGTAGGTCCTAATTTTTAACTTCACTTTGTACGCGCTCAAGAAAATCCAAATTGAATTCCACATGGTCTCAACGCTGTCACAGCCAGCAGTCAGCAATCAAAGAACCCTCATCCTAGTGCGACTCGACCCACGCCATTTCACCTCGTATTTTGGGCAGAAACTGGATGTTTACACGGAATACCTCTACAGTTCGCTTACAGGGCGTAAAGAAACGATCTTCGTGAGAGTTTCTAACAGCGGTTTCTTCTCTCTCCGTCCCTTCAATTCTTGAATCCCGAATATGGTGACAGAAGCATTAACACTCTCGTGCATGAAATAACTCCCAAACACCACAAAAAATAAAAACATAAACGGCAGTACCTTAGTGGTAGGCTTACCCCCCCAAACT